>NC_133666.1:508333510-508593510 GCF_037893015.1 Macrotis lagotis | reverse complement strand
ATTTACACAGAGAACACATGATTCTTTGGAGTCAGATAAATCAATTGGTCATCACTGAATAAACACAAGTTAGGGTTTTTTGGATAATTTCTACTATATATTTTTCCAGAAATCACAATATCTTTATCCTTTAAAGATATATTTTCAATTCTTTGGGAGATTTTCTCATTGTTAGTTCTTAGGAAAGACAGGGGATGTGGGAAAGTGTACATTCCTTTGTCACACAGCACAACTCTCCTAATGACACAGTTCCAGGCAAAAGCAGATAAGTAGGATCTACACATTTCTTCTTGACACAGCTTTTGGATCTACACAACCTATAAATCACCCCCCACCCCATAGCAGTCTAATCAAAAAATCTAGATACACCTAACCTTTATTCTCTTCACTCTGAAGCAATTAAAAAGCAAGCTTCTCTGTGAAGCTAACCTTCATTAAAATTATCATCACCAGGTCCACACCAGAGCAATTAGTCAGATAGTTGCTATAGGATAACCGTAGCCTAGGAAAGATACTGATAGCAAGCATCTTAGAAATAGATAGATTGATTGGAAAGTAGATAATAACCTTATTCTTTATTTTTAATTACCTCATTCCTTTCAGCCTGCAAAGGCTTATGGACATAGAGACATTGAAGGACATAGCTGATTCTCTGTGCCCATTACGTGGGATTACAGCAGGTTATCTAAAATGAAGTAGGTCATTAAACACTTAGTTCTTATTCGTTACAATCATTTCATTTAGGGGACTGTTAATGGATAAATGGAATGGAGGAACAGATGAGAGATCAGAGATTTATTATTTTATTCATATAGGGCCTACTGTATTGGTGGAGAGGATCCATTCACCCTCTCCCTCTAGAATATGGAGAGGAAGGAAATAGAACTTGGATATATCATGTCAAAGATGCCTAAGAAGGAATATTTTACAGAAAGCTTTGGCTGCTAAGTTCAATGCCATTGCTTGTACAGTGCCATAAATATAATTGCTGTTCCAAAGCTTCACTCATTTCTGACTCTAATTGCCCCCTGGACTACTGCAATAACCTGGAAATTGATCTGCTTTCCTCAGGTCTCCCCACCTCATTTTCTACATGGCCACTATGGTGATTTTTCTAATGCAAAAGTTTGTTCATGTCACTCTGCTGATCAATAAATAGGCCATTGCATTCATGACCTCTAGGATTAAACACAGATCTCTCTGTTTGGCATTTAAAACTCTTCTCAACCCAACTCCAACCTATCTTTCTATCTTTTGACTTATATTATAATTATTTCCCTTCACCCATGCTAATGTACAACTAAATTGTGTTGCATCTTTGGTTTCTCTGAGTGCACAATCTGTTCCCCTGTGGCTGAAATGTATTCACTCCCCTACCTTTTCCTCTTAGAACACCTAATTTTCATCAAGACAGCTCAAACTTCATATTCTGCATAAAATATTTCTTAATTCTGAAAGCTTCTAGTGTTTTTCCCTCATCCCAAATGATTTTGTATTGATTTGATTTTTATTTATATATTTTGTTGTTTCAGTTGTGCCTTATTCTTCATGGCCCTGTTTGGGGGTAAATAGGTACATCATTTTTTTTTTCTCCTTACATGATATAAGTGCAATCAGTGAAGGGCCTGTTATAGTTTGTCTTAGTTTTCCTAGTAATAATACAGTACCTAGAACATGATAAGTCCTTAATAAATTGTACCTGAATTATCCAAGATGATAAAAGGAAATGAATAGCAGAATTGGGATTCAAACCTATTTTCTGGTGTCAGATCCAGAACTCTTTCCAATATGTTATTGCCTATCTTTATTTACAATCATCAGGGATTTTTTCTGTTTTTTTCTTTGTACCCTGTGAAGAAGGGATTTATCTTGTTTAGTTAATTGTTTCCATATTAGCAAATTCCCCAGTCTATTTTGGTATTATTGCAGTTATCCATTTTAATCATCAATCCAATCCCAAAATATTTCTCTTTAATCTCACTTTAGTAGTGATACTCCTTCATAATTTTTTAAAAGTACCTAATTCTTAACATGATGCAATTTTAATTTTGACAGTTTTTGTTAGTCAAAGAATCCCATCTGAATATTTGGAATGGTCTAAGAGACAGTCATTAAAGGATGTGTTCATAGAAAAATAAGTGGGGAAAAGACAAAGAACTGTTTTCACTATTAGTTCTCATTATATAGTTATCCTTAATCATCTTTATTAATTGTCTTTTCTACATATAAAGTTGTCAGGTGCTTAGATAATCAACATTTAAAGGTTATTTTCCTTCTTCTGTCCTACAATAACTCTGATATTATTGATGTAGGTACACCTTCCATCAGGATGTTGATTGCAACTCTCCATGTTTTCTTATCCTCTGCCATGTTATTTCTTCATCCATCCTCTAGCATCCTCTATAATCCTCTAAGATTGATAAGAAAATAACATGGAAAAGACATTTTGAGGTTTTTTTTTTTTTAATGAGTAATGTTTTGGCTTTCAGCATGTTGTCTGCCTGTCACACATTCTTGGTATGCTCTCATTTTAACTCCACCAGAATATTGGCTTCCTTGATTACCTTTAAGTTCCAACTAAAACCCCCATCTTTTACAAATCCTCTTAATTCCCAACTTTAATTCTAGTGTTTTCCCTCTACTGATAATTTCCAAATTATTCTCTATTGTTGTTTATTCATTTGTTTATTTCCCCCATTAGTTTGTGAACTTGAGAGCAGGAGCTATCTTTTGCCTTTTTTTTTTCTCTTAAATTCTTTAGAAAGTCTCTTAGCACAGAGACTAACATATGTAACGTGCTTGAAAATGTTTATTGGTTGACTGATCTGGAATGGTGTTCTGAAAAAAAAAAGAATTGAGTTCAGCTCCTACTTCAGATACTTTCTGTCTGATCTTAGACAGCATGACTCTTTGAGCTTTAGTTTTCTCATCTATAAAATGGGAATAATAATAACATCTATTTCCCATAGTTGTGAGAATCAAATGAGTTAACTAACATAAGTAAGGTGCATGGAGGAACTAAAGCACACCATAAAATGAGTTGCTGCTATTTTATAGGTACAACTTTAACATTCAGGTAGCTGTCATCTCTTACTATTATTACATGATTAGGATATTCCTTTTCAAATATAGCTGTTGGTATTAGTATAATCTATGAATTCTATGACATGGTATGACGTATTCAAATTCACACTATTCTGTGTTATAATTATATAAATATAGTGATTGGTTCTAGCTTAATTTTAAATATAAAGTTCAAACTCAAATAATGCAAACATTTCACAGAATTTATTATACATATTAATTAGGACCTAGATTCAATATATATATATATATATATATATATATATATATATATGCATACAGATAGATAGATAGATATCATGTTATATCCCTTATTCAACCCCTGTTCCTGAAGTCATTATTGAAAATAATGATTATAATGCCTCTCCCTTGTCCTTTTGATCACGTTCTTCTTTTTTTTTTTGAGACTGTGTGTTTTTAATGGATCTTTAAAGTAATTAAGTCATGTTTCAATACTTGGAATAAAATACTTTAGATAGTCATGGAATGAATTTAAAAGAAAGTAGGCTATATATTTGGAAGTGATTGAATAGGTATAAATGGTGTTGAGCTATTTGAATGACTACATTTCATCTAGTTTAATACATCAATGATTTAATGTGTAAAGGAAATAGATATTGTATTTCAGCATTTTGAACAATCCTCCAATGTGACTAATTATTTAATATGATTCAGTTGATCTCTGCTATATTATGACAATTAAACAAGTAGAGATAGCATGATGCAATAGAAAGAAAGTAAAGTTGTTATTAGACCTTTCCCCAGGAAAACTGGGTTTTTAATTCTGGCTTTGGAACTTTCTGTATGACCTTGGGAAAGTCATTTCAACTTTCCCAGTCTTCACATTTCTCTTCTGGAAAATATGAAGGCTGTACTATGTGATTTCCAAAATCCCCTTCAACTATGAAATTATATAATTCTAATTTAATTTGCCCAAACCCATTTGTCTTGTCAAAATTGATTGAAAACATTCCTCAATGACCCCAGAAGCTTGGGAATGCTTCCTGGGAATACAATAAATACTACTTATTCTATGGAATTCTAGTATCCTTAGGAAAAGTGGATGTTTCTACCCTAATGGGAATATTTAAGAATTCCCATAGGTTGTACAAATGATTGTTAGGGCAGCTATGTGGTGTAGTAGATGTGGTATACTTGGAATCAGGAAGGTTCATCTTCATAAATTCAAATCTGGCCTCAGACACCTAGTGGCTATGTGACCATGGGCAAATCACTTAACCTGATTCCCTTAGTTTCCTAATTTGTAAAGTGAGCTAGAGAAAAAAAAATAGCAAATCACCCCATTGTCTTTGCCAAGAATAACTTAAATGGGATTAAGGAAATTCAGAAACAACTGAACAGTCATAACAACCAATGGTCAGCAAAGTCTCATAGTTAAATGCAATATACATCATTGAAAATATGTGTTAATATTAGAGATATGAGAGATCGTCCCTCTTTCAGAATATAGTACATGAAATTCCAAATATTTAATGTATAACTTGCTATTCCTTTTAAATACATAAGTTATCATGTAACTTTCTGTTTTCCTTTTTATTCTCTTCCCCACTCTGATAGCAGCCATTAGATGCAAATATTTTTATATGAAAAATGATACATATTTCTGTTTATCAATTTTTTTGGATGCAGATCTTCTTTCATAGGATCTTTGTAGTTAATTTGGTATTTTTAATTGTTAAAATGACTTAGTTGTTCTTGAAACAATATTGTTGTTACTGTATACATCGTTCTCTTGATTCTGCTCTTTTCATTCTTCATTATTTTGTGGACATTTTCTCATTTTTTCTGAAATTGAGTTCATTATTTTTATAACACAGTATTATTCCATCATTATTACATACCACAGCTTGTTCTGCCATCCCTCAATTGATGTGCATAGTATAATACTTGACAAAAAGGAAAAAAATGACTTAAATTCAAAATGTTGAAGAGAACACATACAAGGTACTCATGCTTGTATGCAGAGTCATAAGTGAAGCCAAGAGAGGAGTACAAAATGAGTGATTTGGTTGTTTCCTCAAAATAGAGACTTTTGGAGGAACTCACTAAGGGAAGGACCTATAGGGATCACAAAGTCAGAAGGACTTTCAATGCTAAAACAGTTAGACACAATGACAAAGTTTATAGTCCAAAGTGGAATCAGGAGATCCAAGAAGAAGCATTAATTCATCCTTTCTCCATCTTCAAAAAATACTGAATTTTTTTATTTAATTAAAATAGTTCTGTGGGATCTGCTTATCCTTTTTTTCTTATTTCCTTACATTCTGAATTCTGACCCTTCCTTTCATGAAGTATTGGCATTTTGACAGTAAAATTAAGAGTGTATTTTCATAGAAGAAATGGAAATTCCTTGACAGAATATTTATATCTTGACAAAAAATTAAAATGTGAATCTAAAGAATTTCCTCAGATTGAGATGCCACACCAAGACAAACCCCAGGTAGGAATCTCTGAGAAGGCTTTATATTCAATGATTTTTTTAAAAAGGATTTGTTTTTGGTCTGTATGATGACTTAAGAGAATTACAGAAGCTATCTGGTTTCTCCAATTTCTATTCTTTCATTCTTTTAACTTGTTTGTCCACTTCCTGTTGTTCTTTCTCCAAAAAAGCACAACAAAATGTTAATCATGTCATGTCTTGACTCCACAACCTTCAGTAGATTCCTATTGTCTGAAATATAATCACTATTCAATATCTTCTACTATTTGGTTAAGCTATTGTTGAAGTTCTATTTTTCTAGTTATTCTGTTCTTATTTTCTATATTCCAGCCAAAGTTGACTTCTCTTTATCCTCTATTCTTGTGATTACTTTTCCTATCCCTGTACTTTTCTGATAGTAGACCATATTTCAGCAATGGACTCTTCCTATCATCCCCATCTTCATTTTAAAGTATCTTCATTTCTTCAAGGCCCAACTCAGTCTAAGCTGCCAAAATTAGAAGGAAAGCAGAAATCTTGGAAACAATCTTCACAACCAGGAGTTCTGATAAAGGTCTCATTTCTAAAATGTATAGTGAATTGCATCAAATTTATAAGATCACAAGTAATTCTCTGATAAATGGTCAAAGATATGAACAGACAGCTTTCACGCAAATTAAAACAACAATGAGGTATCATCTCCCTCCTATTAGATTGGCCAAGATGAGGGAAAAAAAGGGAAGATGATTAATGTTGGAGAGTTTGTGAGAGGATTGGGACATTGATGCATTGCTGGTAGAGTAGTGAATGGATCCAACCTTTCTGGAGAGCAATATGGAACTATGCCCAAAGAGAAATAGAACTGTTCATTCCCTGTGACCCAGAAATTCCAATTAATTCTAGGTCTACAGACCAAAAAAAATCATAAAACATGGTAAAAGTACTACATGTTCTAAAATATTCATAGCAGCTCTTTTTGTAGAGCTAAAGAATTGGAAATTGAGGGAACTCCGATCAACTGGAGAATGGCTACATGAATATTATAGAATATTATTGTTCTATAAGAAACCATAAATGATTAGACTCTAGAGAAACATGGAATGACTTATGGGATATGATGCTGAGTGAAGGGAGTAGAACCAAAAAAACAATGTTCACTTTAACAACAACAGTATGAGATGAACAACCTTGATGGAAGCAGTTCCTCTCAGATGTTCAGAGAGCTAGGACAACCATATTTGACTGGCCATGGACTATGTTATCCCCATTCCGAGGAAGAAAAACAAAACAAAACAAAATACATGGGAAAGAACTCAACCCTTTTGAATCTGATGAATACTTTATAAAAATTGTCTCATGTGTCTCTTTCCTTTAATCCTAATTCTTCATGCCAAAAAATTATTAATTTGTAAACATGTTCATCAAAATGTGTATGTACAATGCTAACCAGATGGTTCCTGCTGAGGGAAGGGGGTGGCAATGAAGGGTGGAGAGAAATTTTGTAACTTGGAGATATGCAATTCATATGGATGAAAATAAATAAATAATTTTTTTTATTAAAAAATGCCCAACTCAGATCTTACTGTATTCTATTCTCTGACCTTATCAAACTATAATGATTTTGAGTATGACCCTTAGGATAGACTCCATGTCTGTCATTGGTACAGTCTTGCTAAATTAGGTAGATTCATTACAGATAGTGATACATTTTCAGCTTTAGCAAATCACAAATGCAGTACAGTGGTGCAAAGGGACTTCAATTTGTGATGGTATGGGAAAAGTACCCATATCAATGATGATAATACAATAATAATATTGATTATAATAGCAGTATTACTATACTCTAAACTATTATTCCTCCTCAATATAACTATATATATATATATATATGTATATATGTATATTTCTCCTCAATATAACCATTTATAAAAATGATTTTTTTGTAACCATTTCCTCCCCTTCAGACCAATCTATCCCAATTCTTTACTAGCTAGTTTTACTCTTTGAAATATTTATGATTACAATTACTAGAGATCTTGAACTTTTTCAGAAGGAAGAGTAAGTGGAGACCTTAATATCTAAAACTGGTCTATAAGTGGTCAAGGGCCATATGGTAGGACAGCAACAGAATGTGTATAGAGTCCAGACTAACTGAATAATCTTTTTGTTTTCCAGAATTTTTTAATTCTATCACATTCTCCCTATGTACTAGCACTATATTTATTTAAACATTGTGTTTTTATTCAGATGATGCTATGTTTCCTTGAAAATATGTAGGTAATACCTTGAAAGGACATTAAAATTATTTTATATAAAACTACTCAGACATTAGTATGCCTCTAGGCTTTCCTTTTTTAGGGAAAGGCATTGACATCAGAGATGCAATCTGAAGACTGTTTTAAAGCACATTAAAAATAAGTTAGGAAAAATTGTTAGGAAAAATTTGCTGATGACTGAAACAGGTAAAGCAGAAAAATCCATTAACAACTTAACGTTAAAAATATCATACTTTGATTTATCTGCCATTTTGACCTCCAAGACCTCTTTCACTAATATGAGTATTGCACCTGTCATAAAATCTACATTTAACTTTTTCACTTGTCACTTTTACATCATTAGTAGAATGAAACCCAATGAATTCATGTAGATAAAAAGGTTATCTGTCGGTACTTTGAGTGAAGAAATATAGTTATGTTATTCTTGGTGATGGAGCATTTGAAAGTTCTTTCAGCTTTGCACTAATCCCTTATAATGCTATCTTTGGAAAATAGAAATGAAGTGACTATTTTAGAAAAGCAGTGATCATGAGAAAAGGTGAGAGAGGTGCAAATAGCAATAGCACTGCAATTAAGAATTACACCTATAGACCAAAGAACAGTTTTTGCATTTTGGGTAAAAATGTCTTTTTTTCACCCAAATTTTCATAGTGATAGGTCCTCTTTGAATAAAAAGAAAATCATTATCTATGTGTCTGTATAGTGTAATTATTAAGCTATGATTTTTTTTCTGTTTGGTAGTTTGGCATATACCATAAAATCTTTCTCTTTCTATAATCATTCCATATATGTAAAAGTTATATACACATAGTTACATGCACACACACATATAGATAGATATGCTTACATAGATGTGTATATATATATATATATACACACACACACACACACATATATATATATGTACAAATACTTTAAGTATGCATTGACAATTTTTTTATTCTATGTAAACTCAACAAAAACTTTTGTAGGACTCCACACTTAACCTCGCAATACCTCAGGGCTATTTCTTTAAGACTATAAAACCAATAGGATTATAAATTTAGAGATGTAAGGGGACGTTAGGGATGATATAATCCAATCCCTTCATTTTACAGATACATGTGCTAACTAGAATGTATGCCGCATAATATTTAAACCTGAAATACCAAGATTTCTTTGAGGGGGATTGAGATTTTTCAGTTAAATAATATATTCTATTACATCATTTTGATACTGCAGATCTGTGTGTTTGTGTGTGTGTGTGTGTGTGCTTGAGATGTATCCTAGAAGGTATCTCCTTGATGCCCAAATGATTATTTAATAAAAACCCACACATATTAGAATGTGTGTGTACATTTCAGGTGAGAAAGTATTATTTAGTCTACATTACCTGAATAATGGCCTTAATTCTCTACTTTTTTCTGTTGATTTATATCTAACCAAAACCTATTAGAATTAAGTATACTTTAGTGAAAATTATTCTGTTGATATCCAAGGAATTAGGGATATTAATCTAAGCACTGGTTTTTAAGAATATATTTGACATTATATATATATATACACATATATATATATGAATACCTAGTATTTATATATATATCACTTTAATATTTGCAAAGTATTTTACATAAGCTATCTCATTTGTGGGATTTATATGCGTTCATGCATCAGTGAATCTAAAGATAAATAGATTAGATAGCTAGCTAGCTAGATAGTAGATAGATAAACAGAGAGATAGACATCTTTGTTTATTTGTCAGATTTCCCGACTGTCTTAGTCCTCTGCTCTTTTTAGTCATACCCCATGTACTTATGTACTAATCTTATAAATATCTTGTGGTTTTTATCTAGTGGATGCTATATTTCTTTGGAAAATGGCAGATATTATCTTAAATATGCACCAAAATTGTATTGCATATAAAATATACCCAAAATCTTTTTAAGATTCCACACTTAACCTCTCAGTAGTCCAGGCACATTTCTCTAAGAATATAAAGCTAATAGGATCATAAGTTTAGAACTGGAAAGGCCATCTTTTCCAGCTCCACCGTATTATAATGTGTATGCTAATAAATTGCATGCCACTTAATATTTAAACATGGAGCATCAAAATTTTTTTGGATCGAGATTTTTCACTTAATTAACATATTTCATTACATCATTTGCTACTATAAATGTGTGTGTGTGTGTGTGTGTGTGTGTGTGTGCGCGCGCGCGTATTTGGAAGGCTGAACAGAGATTAAGGTATCTCTTAAATGTCCAAATGATTATTTAATAAATAATAAAGAAAGAAATATATGAACATTGCTTTTAGGCTTTGCCATTGCTAATGAATGAATGAATGTTTTATTTTTTAATCTGTTATTTGACCTATTTGTGATACTGAAAACAAATAGTGCTTTTTAATAAGGAAATGAATAAGGAAAAACTAAAACCAATACCCAAAACAACACCTATGATATATGCTTACAAGGGAATATTAATAAATTTTTCAAAGTAATAAATATGAAGATTTCAGATAAATGTGAGTATATTTGTATGAACTGATGAGATAGAGAGAAAACCTAGTGTGATCCTAGATGAGAACATTTCCTCTTTCAATGCAGGTCAGCCCTTCCTGTTCACATTGTACTTTTAAGAAATTTCCTAGATCATTGAGAAGTTAAATAACTTGCCCAAGGTCACACAGCCAGTTTGTTTCAGAAGCAGAAATGGAACCCATTTCTCCTAGGATTCAAGATTAGTTCTATTTCCAGGTAGTCCTTTTGAAGTGACTTTGAAGAGAATAAAATTTATCCTAACTACAGTAATATTAATGCAAAGATGACTGCAAAGAAGTTGAATTTGCAGTATAAAGGGAAAAACAACCCAAAGCCATAAAGGTCCTGGAAAAGAGATAATGAAATATGCCCTTCTTCATAGCAGCATAAAGGCTACTGCCAGGATATTGTATAAATTGTCAGACATGGTCTCTACATCAGATGTTTTTGCTTAATTGCTTTTCTTTTTCACAAAAGAGGGTTCAATCTAGAGGGGGTGATGAGTGAGAAATCACTGTGATGTTAAGAAGAATGGCAATAAAACAGTATTTAAAGAATTATATTGGCTTGATCTACTGCCAATGTTGCAGGAGCAGAGAATACATTTCAGCCAATCTTCCATGTTCAAAAATTTATACAAAGCACATGTCTTTTCCTATATGATTTTATAAAACCTATTTCAATTCTCTGAAGAAATTTTTCCATTAAAATACTTAAAACAAGATCAACTTCCTATGTTAGTTGCATTTGATTTACCTACTCAAGAAGGTCAAGAAAGCAAAGCAGGATATGGGAAATTTAAAATTCTATATTTAACATTGTAATAACTACTTTTCTAAAATCAATGACGAAAAAGTACAATAGAATTGATATCCTCTCACCTTAGGTGTAGCACCATTGATAATCAAGGCTGCAAAGGTCAATTAAATTAAAAAGGTACACCTGTAAGTGCATTTGTGTGTTTAAAAAAATTCATTAAAAATGGAAGGTACTTTCCTGTTTGGTCACTTCTATAATGAATATATTTGCATTTAATCATTGCAACCCACCTTCAGAGCTTCTCTGTCCCTTTTCTCTGCCTTTACCCTGAGCAGGCTGATTTCCAAGGTTAAGGCAAAAGTCTTTACTGAAATGTCATGGCTTTGTCCTTGTCAAAATGCTGAATCTTATATGTCTTTCCTTGTGGTCTGCTTGCCTATTATTGCCTGCATATGGAATGCCATAAAATTCATACCATGTTTCTTTGGATGATTATGAAAAATTTTATTACTCTCCCTACCCCTTCTAAAGACTCATTTTTATCACTGTCTCTTTAAGTGAATGACCACACTCAGCACACAGTTCTATATTATAGATGCAGAAGCTAAACTATGGAGGGATGAAATACTTTTCCAGGTTTGTCAAGCTAGTGAGGGTTGGAACTAAAATTCAAATCCATTGTTTTCCTGGCCCCAAATCTATTGGTCTTTGGGAAAATTTCAACACTGTCTAATATTAAGAAAATTCATTCTAGCCTTATGCTTTTAGGGGAGACGAGGGTTTTATCAGGACCAATTTCAAGTTTTGGGGTGATTTAAATGCCTGTATTCTGTTGGATGCTTGTCAACCAGGATTGAGGAGATGTGTGGACTTTTAAAAAAGGATGCAAACCTGAGAATAAAAAATTTAAATTCTATTCTTTTACTCCATTTCTGTTTTCTCAAGCTGAATCTAGATGACTAAGTGGAATTGCTTCATGTTTCCCAGATTTGATGAATATAATTTTGCATGATTTGTGAAGATTGCTGCTTCTTTCATAGTTCCTGTTCATCCTGCAACCATGAACCTGCACAATGTCAGATGCATCAAGTTCAGTTCTCTAAGTTTGTACAGCCTCTACTCTAAGTCAGGTCAAGATAATATGTTAATGTGCATTTATTAAGTACCTAATATGCTTGAATTTTAAGGCCTTTCATGACCTATGATCACTTTCCTTTGAAGTTTTCTTATATCTTGCTCCCCATCCCACTCCAATTCCCCCCATTTTGTACTTTGTGATCCAAAGGCACTCGTGTTGTTCCTTGAACATTTACATAGATTTCCTGATGTTGGGCATTTTTACTGACTATCCTTTTTGACTAGAACTATTTTCCTTCTCCTTTTGGCTTCCCTGGCTGCTTGTAAACATTAGTTGAAAGAACTATTTCCAGATCTCCCTTAATTCTAATACTTTCCTCTTTGATATCATCTCTAATTTATCCTGAATATGTCTTATTTGTACAATATGATTTCTATGCTTTCTTTCCCATTATAATGTGAGTTTACTGAGAGAAGGGACTGTTTCATTTTTCTTTCTTTCTTTGTATCTACACTGAGCTCAGTGACTGGCATGGAAGATGATTAATAAATGCTTTTAGACTTGTTGACTAACACATGCCAAGCACTCTGTTAAGCATTAGAGATACAAAGAAAAATAAAAAGTTTCTTAAAATAAAAACAAAGCTCATAATTTATTGGGAGGTCCCTGTTATGTCTGCCCTGGATTGTTGTAATTGTTTTCTAATTATTTCCCCTGCTTCTAGCCCTATGCTTTCCAATTCATTCTCTTTAAAGTTAATTAATATTTCTTATTATTGCACTATAAGAAATGATGAGCCCTCAGAAAAACCTGGACAGATATTCTTGAACTGATGCAAAATGAAATGACAAAACCAAAAGAGTATTATAAACAGAATCAGCAATATTTTACAATGATCAACTATGAATGACTTAGCTATTTACAGCTATACAATTATCCAAGAAAATTTTGAAGAATTTATGATGAAAAATGCTATACGTTTCCAAGATAAAAACATAAGGAGTCTGAATTCAGATCAAAGCATACTTTTTTAAAACATTATTTCACTTTTTTGTGTGTATGACTAATAAAGAAATATGTTTCCATGACTATATATTTAAAACCTATATTAAATAGCCTCCATTCCATCGAAGGGGATTAGAAAAGACAGAGGGTAAGAATTGTTTTTATAAGTAATTTAAAACATTGTTTTATATTTAATTGGAAAAAATAACATATTAAATATGTTTTTAAAAATCTAAATTAATATTCTAAAATACATACTTGTGTTCATCCTTCTACCCCATCATATCCATTGAAAAAATATTTAGAGTTTATCTATTTTTTCTTTTTAAAATAGAACATCTGAAACCTAAATGTAAAGCTCCCTACAATCTGGTCTGGTCACTCTTACTTCTCTATGATAATAATTATTTTTACTCTGGCTTTTACATTTTTGTATGCCATTGCTGCCATTTTCCTTTCCAGAGGAGCTATGGTCTTGGAGTGATTTTTAAAAAAGATTCTAAATTCTATATCTTCCATGTAGATTTACAGATTTCTTGATTAAGAATTCTAAAAATCCATTTTCATTTCTATATGAGAAATATATATTGTGTCCACAATAAAAAGACCATATTTCATGACCCACTCTAACACATATTGCTCAAATAACCCTGGGAAAGTCCTATAAAAATTTCATTGAGTCATTAGAATAAATGAATGACTCAAGCAGTCAATTAACCCACAAGAATTTATTAAAAACTTACTATATGCCAACAAGTTATGGACATTCAAAAAAAATCTGCCCTCAAGAAACTTAGATTCAACTAAAGGAATGTATATGTTCATAGAATGATATTTGCAAACCAATCCAAAATCGGGGATTCTTGGGAGAGAATGCCTTCCTTAGGAACGCCAGAAAGTTATTTGTATTGAATATAGGGTTTTATTTGAGTGTTGAAGGAAATTAGGTAGTCTAAGAGGCAAAGATCAGAAGGCAATACATTTTAAGTAGAAATAGTTAATACAGAAGCACATAAATGTGAGAAGTACAGGTAATGTGTAGAGGTCACAAAGTAAGCCACTATGACTGCATCATATTTAGATCTGCAAAATATCTTAGAAGCTATTGATTGCAACATCTTAACTTTACAGGTGAAGAAAATGAGATACAGGAAGTTTAAGAGACTTTCCCATTATTACATAGATAGGTCTTCCTGACTTGAAATCTAGTATCCTCTTCAAGTCACATACTATCTTCTGAAGGTTTATAGAGTGACTAAAAGATAGTGATGTGTCAAAGACTAGAAAGTTAAGATGGGAACCCGATTGTGAAGAGAGTTAAATGCAAACAATTTATATTTGATCCTAGAGGTAATAGGGAGCCATGGAAATTTTGAGTAGGAAGTCTCCAAGTCATAATAACAACTGACAATCTGCACTGGTTGAGGAAATATCCCGCCCCCCCCGGGAGTTTCTTATAAGAATGAAATTATGGACCTGTTCTAACAAACAAATTCTTAGTTCCTTTCATCCATTTACTCTTCTGAACTAGTTTGAAGGTGCTTAGAATTACTAATTGCTGTTAGGGATGGGTTTGCAGAATTTCTTAAATACATTAGCCATTTGAGAACCATATGATTTAATTTAGGTTCAGGTCATTTGTAGGTTTGCAAGGCATAATCATTTTGGCACAGACATCTGTATGCACTGCTTGACTAATTATTTGCGTGGTGTATCTCTCGGAGAGAAGTACTGGGAAGTAGTACTGTTCTTATCCCATTTTCTAGTTGAAGAAATAAGAAGGAAGCAAAGGCAATGGCAGTTAGGAGATGAGAGGACACAATTCATTAATATTTTCTGGCACTGCTTAAGGATTAACTCCAGAAATCATTGATTAAAATTGTGCCTGCCATGAGGTATTAAAGTATCCAAACATGTGGAGGACATAGGAATGGCATAGCAGAAGTCACAGATTAGAATGGCTTGCTTTTTCTTGTTAGAATTAAATTATGGGCCATTCAGTTTTCTTCTTTATTTCTGTGTTTGTCTTCTTCATTGTGTGTGCATGTACCTATGTGAAGAGTAGGGTGTCCATGTCCCTTTTATTGACCACGGAATACTTGAATTTCTTGGTCAAACCCCACCTCTAATATATTAATAAATGTATAAATCAAGCATCAACAGTATTAAATAGATATGTAGAATTCTTACATATGTCTGTTTAATCACTCAAAGATATAAATAAGTATGAAAAATCCTTAATTTGTTAGAAAGGAAAAATTTCAAGCTACTGAAGGAGACTAGATGATGTTACACAGGAATTTTATTGGGATTGATTCAGAGAATTATGTACACTATGTAAGACTTAGAATAAAATAGCAGTCTAATTGAGAATTCAATATTCCAGTGGCATACCAGCCTATTGATGGAGGAATTCCACCCAAGTCTTTGAAGGAAATTATTGAGGAAGGGGGTGAGAGGAATCAGGAAAGTCTCTCTCTCTCTCTCTCTCTCTCTCTCTCTCTCTCTCTCTCTCTCTCTCTCTCTCTCTCTCTCTCTCTCTCTCTCTCTCCTCAGATACATATATACAAACATACAAACACATACAAGCACATACACATATCAGAGGAATATTTTTATGAACTTCGATAGATTGGACTTGAATTTCTCACCAGTAATGGAAAGCAAATGGAAAATGTAATAATTGCTGCTGGTAGTATCCTTGTCATTATCCAAGAATGAACTAGACACATTACCTAAATGCAACTTCAAAGGAAATTCATTAGGATTACAGAAAAGGAGAAAAGAATTTCTATCTGACTAAGAGATGGATCATGCCCTCTGTTCTTAAAGCTTGAGTCTATTTTCCTCTCGACTCTACATGCATTTGTTTTTTTTATTATATTTTGTTTTGTTTCTTTTTTTGTTGCTGTTGTTTGTTTGTTTGTTTACTTATTTTTAGTCTCTGTGGTCCATCTAGATTGGAAGTACAGAGACAAGTTACAGCACCATCCCCTCAGACTGTAAGGAGAACTCTCACCTACTCCATTTCCAATATGGTCTAATTCACCTCTCTTTTGGCAACCAGCTCCTGGAGAGTCATAGTCCTAATGACAAATTTACCGTGGATGCCTTATAGGCTTTAGCCCCCTGTAGTTGAGAACTGAACTCAAGAGATTCAGTAGCCTTAGCCTTCCCAGAAGTTTGGATTATAGGTAGGATTCATCATGTTTAACATTTGTTCAATTCTGGATGTACATGTAGGGAAATATATTCTAGATTTTTAGAGAAGATGTTTTTATACCAACTTTTCATACTGATCTTTTGTAAAAGCTAATTGATATTAATTCATTAATTAATATTGTGGAGATTACTACTGTTAAATGGCATGAAGAAAGAATGCACTGAATTCTACTGCTCAATGATGAACAATGATGATAGGTAATATTAGAGTAATAATGATGGAATGCAAAGTTTCTGAATATAGCTGCCTTATTACTTAACACAATGTTAAATAAAGGCTTAACAAACCAAGTTTCTGAATTGAATTAAGTAGGTAGGATTCAATTTATATTCATGTAAACTTCAGTCATGTCCAATCCTTGATATGGGTCTTATGACTACAACAGGTCAAAAGAAATTTAACAACTCTTGCTACACAGGGGCAATAAGATCATTTGGCAGTAAATACTTGAAACATTTTCAATTATAAAGCAAAAGGTCTATTAACAATTCAGTATATTTTAGTGTCCTTATTTTGTATACTTTCTAAATAAATATTAATTTTCTCATCTCATAAAACTGCCCACTCAATCAGTGGTTGATTTCCCCATGCCCTTCTTCAAGTATGGAGAGCTAGGAGAATTTCTCCAGTAATTTCTATACAGTATATGATACTTGTATTTATGCCAAAGCCAAGTAACTTACTTATACTTGAAGTGCATATCCATTTTCTACCTAAAAGAGAAGGTAAAAGACCTGGAGAATTTGCTTTATGTTATCAAAGAGAATGAAATGTTCATTTAAAATTAAAAGGTCTTCGGTGTTGAAACAAAGGATCTGGTGAGGCAGAGAGGTATTTTTATCTATTGTAGAAGATGTGAGAATAGAAAATTGTGAAATTAGGCAGAAAAGGTAATAATATCATAGATTTAGAGCTAGAAGAGAACTTAAAGTAACTTAGTACAATTATCATTTTATAATGAACCATAAAGATTGTGACTTTCCCAAAGCACATAAATACTAAGTGGTGAAGTTTAGATGGGAATACATTGTATGACTCCAAATCTATCACTTTGATCACATCAATAAGGGAAGGAATACTGAATTACTTAGCACAGTAATATAGAAAGGAAGTTGGGAAGTTGATCAAGCAATCGATAAACATGTATTAATCAGTACTATATGTTAGACACTGCTTAAACTGAAGATACAAAAAAAGAGACAAAAGACCATCACGCCCCCTCAAGCTGCAAATATTCTAATAAGGGAAACAACAAGCAGAAAAGCTATATACAGGATAAATAGGAAATAATTAACAAAGGAAAGATACTGTAAAAAAAATGGGATAGTAACTGGGACTTAAAGAAAGCCAGCAAAGTCAGGAGGCAAAATTGAGGAGGGACTATTTCCTCACTTGCAAGTTGAGGAAGTCGGACTAGGTGGCCAGTATGGTCCCTTCTAGTTCTATAACAGTGAGACTAATATCCATCTTCACTTTGTACCTTCTCAAATTGGATAAATATACCATTTATGCCTCTATCTAGTCATTGATAAAATTGGCAAATAGCACAGGGCCAAGCTTTCCACTATATATTTTCCAAATTGGCATCCAACAGTTAGAACTAACCATTTGAGCCATTTTGAATTTCTACCTAACTATAAAATCATCTGTCATTTGTTCATCATCTATCATCTATCAGAAGAGAGTAGTAATCATCACAGATATCTCTATTGTTACTATCTGGTCAACACACTTCAGTGCCACCACAGCTCAATATCTTCCTCAATTTACAAATGAAGAAACCAAGACCTATAGAGATTATCACATTCCTAACTGTATGTTGTATGACAGTCAGAATCCAAACTTGTTTCAGCAGGCTAGTAATTGTGAAAGGACAGCTAAGATGTATAGTGGATAGATTGCCAGTCCTGGAGTCAGGAAGATCTGAATTCAAATGTAGCCTCAGATACTTACTGGATGGGTGACCCTGGGCAAGTCATTTAACTCTGTTTGTCTCAAATTCCCCATCTGTTAAATGAACTGGACAAGGAAATAGCAAGTCACTCCAGTACCTTTGCCAAGAAAACACCAATAGTCTCCCAAAAAGTCAGATATAACTTAACAACAGCAAAAAGTATCATGAAAGTTATTAGGGCCAAATGTATTCTTGTGGTTGGGTTTAAAAATTAACTTCACAAGTACAAGGAAGAGGAGACATGGGGAGATAGCATTATGTCTGAAAATTATCTAAGAGGTTTTAATGCTATATCAAACCCCAAGCCTCTAATGTTATTTGAAGTTACATTTAGAGAGGTGAGGAGGTGATAGTCACACTTGCACACTTCCCAAATATTAGCATTTTTTAATCAATAAAGAAGCATCTATTGACTGTTTGCTATGTACTAGCAATACTAGGGGTAGGAAAAATCAAAAACAAAAACAAGATGATATTTATTCCCATGGAGCTAACATTTTAATGGGAGAAGACAACACATAAAGGGAAGCTGGAAAGGAGGAGAAAGGAAAAGGGATGACTTAGGGAGTAAAGCAACCAATGGGTAGCTGTTTCAGACTGGGGAGTGAGCAACACATGAACAGCATGACTGGCTTTCCTCAAGAGATGAGATGGGAAGCTATAATAGGTAGTTTTAAATAGAAATGGTTGGGTTTAGTTTGTGGTGCACCGACACTTCTTGTCATGATAGATTATGAAAGTTTAGCTCTATTCTGCTTTCTGTCACATAGGTATTTAGAACTGAAAGGGTCCTGAAAATTGATTCAGGTCCAACCTTCTTATTTTACAGGGGAGGAAACTGAGGACTGAGGAGGTAAAGTGATTTCCCCATACATCCCCCCGCCCAAAGTATCAAAGGTAGTAAGTAGCTGAATTGACATTTAAACCCAAGTCCACTGATCAAATCTTACTCTCTGGGATTTGAAAAATAATAAGAATTTATTTTCAGATGACAATAGAATAGGTAGGATAAGCAAGAAAGGAAAGGCTTTCACTTTTTTATCTAAAAAACAACTATCTCAAGATGTTTGATTAAAATTATTAGTTTTCCTTTAAGTAGAAAGATGAAAAATTGAAGGCTAAATACTTTTTTCTTTTCTATATACATCATGGAATTGGATCCCTTCCCCATCAGGCCTCAGCATCAATAAGGAGAAACTTTCTTCTTATTGGTGAGCTCTCTGGCAGCCTCAATCAGCTATAGTACTTGGGCTCTCATCAAGTTTTAATAAGCCTAGATAGTTTTTGCCCCAAAGCTATGGAAGGAAAAAAATACTGAAAACCTGAGTTGGAGGTAGACAATAACATAACCACTGACCTTTGTAAGATAAGCAGAATTTCCAATGGAAATGAATGAACATTTTGCTTGAATAAGGACTGATGAATCTGATCTTATCATTCTGAATGAGACCTGCAAATGACTGTTTTCCCAGTTTATTGGAAGGTTTGTAATTGAATTAAGGATAAGAGATCAGTTCTTACTGGGTTTCTTTTTTTTTTCCTCTGCTACAAGTCAATTAGAAACAGGCATGATATCTGAGAACAGTACTCCTATTTACAATTAGGTGGTGAAAGCCTGAGGGATGGTCCTTAAGAGAAGAAATAAGTGTGGAATGATTTTAAACAAAAGGAACTTTAATTTCTAAAGGCAGATGCAAGACAGGTAGACAAGATGGACTGAATATACATGTATATATATATATATATATATATATATATGTGTGTGTGCATACACATACATATATACACATGTGAATATGTGTAAATGTGAATAAAATGCTATATGTACACATATATTCAATCATTTATTTGCCCATATGTAAGATGTAGTATGATATAGTGGATGGATAGTTAACCTCAAAGTCAAGAAGATTAGATTTAGCTCCTTCCTTTGGCACTAAATGGTGATGTAACAAGGGCAGGACACTTAGCTTAGCAATGTGCTGGTCAACTTTCATAAGAATATGAATGGCAAAAAAGGTGCTGAGGAATTCTCTTCACTCAGGAGTTTCCAACACATCACAGGCAATCCCTGTGACCTTGTCTTCATGTCTATAACACATATAAGACCCAATATGCCAAAGAGCCATAACATTGCTTCTAATGGCATTTTTCTTTTATATGTATGTGTATATGTGCATGTGTGTATCACCACCCCTTATTATACACCTGGATAGACTATTTCATTAGTGGTTATGATCAGAAAAAATATATTCCATTATCTATGGCTAACAGTCTAATGATAAACCTTTCTAAATGTTGGCACAACTAGAATTATGGGCCTAAGTTCAAATTTATCTTCCAACACTTACTAGCTATTTGACCCTGGACAAGTCACTTTATCTCTTTCTGCCTCAGCTTCCTCATCTGCAAAAAAAAGTAGCATCTACCAGCCAGGATTATTTTAAGGATGGTATGAGATAATAATTGTAAAATGTGTAATATAATGACTAGTGAATGTGTGTTAATTATTCTTCTACACTGAGCTAGATCATTCCTTGAACAATAGCTATATGTCTGTCATTAAGATTGTGCTTAAAAACTTTCTAGTTTGATAGGACCTGCTACATGTTATAATTTTCCAGCAAAGCTTTAATAAACCAAGCTAACCTCCAGACAACATTGAGACATTCGAGGATTTTAGTGGAGCATTTTTAAAGTTATTAATAAGATATATTTTCCATTTCAATAAATCTATCCATAAACATTTACTAAGCACCTAATATGTAGTTGGCACTGCCCTAAGTGCTGGGAATACAAAAAAAAAGAGACAAAAAACAATTCCTACCCTTAAGAAGATCACAAGTGTAATTTAGGGGATAATGTGCAAATGACTCTAGACAAAGCAAGTTACACATTGAGGAAGAATAGGTAATAATTAACAAAGAGAGGGTACGGGAAACAAGGAATTGGGGAAGACTTCTTATAGAAGGTGGGATTTTAGATGGAAGTTCAAGGAAGCCAGGGTGTTCAATAGTCTGAATGGAGGAGGAGGAGGAGTGTTCTAGGTGTAGAGGAGGGAGTGGTGGTGGTAGTGGTGGTAGGGTAGTCAGAGAGAATGCCCTCGTTGGAGAGATGGAGTGACGTGTTTGAGGAATAGCTAGGAGGTAACCATTGCCCTTGAGGAGGAAGGTGTACAAAGGTTGGAAAGGAAAGAGAGAAATAGGTTTTAAAGGGTCTAGAATAAGTGCTTCATATGGGATGTGACTGAAGTTAGAAGGTATGTTGTCTGGTGTATGGGTTCAATCTCCCTACTAGACAATTTTAAACTCAGTGAAGAAAGCTAAACTTCGAATCTCCTTCGTTGCTTAGCACTGGACTCAGCAAAGAATAAGGACTTGATAAATTCTTACTGAATGAATTAATGTTTATATTAAAGTGCTTAAAATTACTTAACGTGGACACAGAATCATAGACTTTTAAGGACTGAAAAAGACCTTAGTATTTTGTGAGTTTAATGTTTTGGATGAGTCATTGTCACTCAGTTCCTTCTATGATTTAATAAGTGATCTGAGCCTTTTAATGCAATGAACATTATCATTTAATAGAAAAGAAATGTATATATAATTTTGATTCTGGAAACTTAGAGTAAAGGTTAAATGTTGAGGAATGCTCATACGGAATATTATTGTCTGCAGCTCATTTCTCTTTTGTTTGAAAAGATTTCTTCTTCAAATGATTCACATAGTCTCAAAAGAAGAGAAATTTTGAGGTGATCAGGGCCAACCTATGCACAAGAATTTTTTCTATGACATTCCTGAACAATTGGTAATTCAGATTTTATTTGAAGACCAGCCTTTCCTCCCTCCTGAGGCAACACACACTTCTGTTAGCTCTCATTGTACAAGAGATTTCCCTTACGTTCAGTCTAAAGTTACTTCTTTGCAACTCTTCTCATTGATCCAAGTTATGCCTTCAGCCAGGAACAGACCTGTCTCCTCTATTACATGCTACATTTTTAAGTTGGTTGATTGTTGTCCTTCTTTTTTGAAGAGGACCAGAAAGATACCACTCTCTACAATCAAGTTACCTTGAATCCACCAAGGACTGATCAGACCAAGAGGAGCTATCACAGGCTGGGCACAAATAGTCCACGTGAACACATGGGTGGATTCTCTAAAATTATGACCAAAGACAATTAGCATTTCTTCTCTGAGGTTTTTGCTTTTAAATATGAAACATTCCTAGTCCCTTCTACTGATCATCGTAATTTTAAAGTCCTTCACAATTTTGTTGCCCTTGTTAGAACTGATACCAATTTATCAATGTCCTTCCTAAAAAATGATACTGAGAAATGAATACTATAATCCCAACAAATTTTGACCAGGTCAGAATAGATCAAGCTTTTTTATCTCCCTAGTCCTGGGTATATACATATATGCATATAGATGTAGATGTATATCTATATCTATAGATATATATTTATCTATCATCTATCTATCTATCTAAAGGCTATATTATTATATTACCTAAAACATCTTAGTTTTCCTTTCTAAAAATAATAAAATAATAATAATATAGTAGCAATAGCTAGCATTTATTTTTACTTAAGGCTGGTAAATGCTTTACAAATGTTATCTCATTTTATCTTCACAATAGTTCTGGGAGGTAGGTGTGAAACTTGGCTGAGGCAGAGCGAAAGAGAAGGGGAATAGGGATTAATTTATTTTATATATAGTGCCTACTATATTATAAACACTGTACTAAGCACTTTTTTTTTGCGAGGCAAATGGGGTTAAGTGGCTTGCCCAAGGTCACATAGCTAGGTAATTATTAAGTGTATGTTACCAGATTTGAACTCAGGTACTCCTGACTCCAGGGCCGGTGCTCTATCCACTGTGCAACCTAGCTGCCCCCTACTAAGCACTTTTAAACAAATATTATCTCATTTGATCCTCACAACAGCATCATGAGGTAAGTATTCTTATAGTTCCCATTTTACATTTGAAGAAACTGAGGAAAAAAGGTTGAGTGATTTGTTTTGGGTCAAAAACTAGTAAACTATGGAGACCAGATTGTAACACAAGTCATTCTGATTATGGCCTAGTACTGTATCTACTGTCACCAGCTGCCAGCTATTACAGAGAAACATATCTGGACACAAATTGACTCTTCAATACCATAAAATGCCAAGCTAATTTTCAGATAAACTGATCATCTTACACCTATGGAAATGATTTTTAAAAAAATCCAGGTGTAAGATTTCCTATTTTTTCATATTAGACTTCATCCCATTAGTGTGATCCAATGTACTAGACAAGGAAGAACTTTTTGAATTCTTAATCTGTCAATGAAAGTATTAACTTCCTTTCACAACTTCGTGTCATTAGCAGATTTGATCAGTATGCTATTTAGTTCTTGATCAAAGTATTTGCTAAAATGTAAACCAGAATAGGGTCAAGAAAAGATCTCCAAAGGAGATTTAGGATTTTATTAGGAACTGAAGTCAAAATCATTGGCCTACAATATGCAACTTCTATTCTTTTCCTTAAAAAAGAATCAGACCCTACAGAATGAGAATTTGTCCTTCCCCACACAAGCAGTATTTTAAAAATCTTCTGGTTGGAACAAATTCCTTCAGAGCCAAGGTCTACTTGAAACCGGGGCCTTGTATCTCTTCTCCTCCCTACTTTGCGCTGTCTTTTAGTTCCTAGACAGTGATTCTTGACCACCTGCCTGGGTTTTGGACCAAACTGATTTGTCTCACCTGATAGACCCAAAGTTTATATATCCTAATTTAGTTCACAATTTGATTTCTGGTTCTGTTTTTCACCCTGATCATCTAGGTAGGGAGTGCTTCTGAACTTCAGAACTCATTTCTACCTGCCTAGTTATTAATGCACAATCAAATCTGGATCTCTATCCCCAATCTGTTGCTAGTTTGTCTGGCTCTGATACTCCTGTTACTCATGTGATGCTGCTTCCATTTTCTTTCCTTTTTTGTTATCTTCTCACATTCTTTATATTCTTTAGAATATTTATTTTTCTCTTCCAAATTCTACCAAACACCTGCTAAGAGACTCATATTCTCAATCTTATATTTGTTTCCCATTGGCCTATATCTAAGATCCTATGGTCCCAGGATACATCATAGCACATAGGTCTCAAAAATTGGATAATATAAATTTAAAAATCAAATCTGAAAATAAACTCCTTTGGATTTGCCTATTGAGAGGACTGAGAGAAACTTAGAGGGTAGGAGCAAGGAGCAAGACAATTCACAAAATGAAATGTCTATATCTGCAAAGTAAATCCAAATTCAAAATCTCTCTCTCTCTCTCTCTCTCTCTCTCTCTCTCTCTATATATATATATATATATATATATATATATATACATACACACATACACACACACACACACACACACACACACACACACACACACACACACACACACATATATATATATATATACTTGTGAATATGGGCAATATGTTTAGAGTAGTTTTTTCACAGTTTTGTTACATTTGGGTGAGTACAAATAATAAGAAAATGTTGATTAACAAAAAAGATGATTGAAGAAAAGCAAACTGAATAATCATAAAGTGAAATGAATTCTAGTAAAAAATTATAAAAGGAATTATATATTTGGCCCAACTGTGAAGAGGAGGAAAATTATTACGGCTCACACAAATGGAAGAAATAATTATAAATAAAATTTGTGGATTTCATTATATACAGATAAAATGATTTTGCATAATAAAAAGAAATCTCCCTACAATTTTAACAAAAGAAAATAAGACTTTTGGAAAATCACGTAATTCAACTAATGCTCTTTAAGCACCTACTATATAGAAGACATTGTGTTAGAATCTGAGGAAATAATGAAAAAAAAGTGTGTATGTGTGTGTGTGTGTGTGTGTGTGTGTGTGTGTGTGTGTGTGTGAGAGAGAGAGAGAGAGAGAGAGAGAGAGAGAAAGAGAGAGAGAGAGAGAGAGAGAGAGAGAGAGACAGAGAGAGAGAGAATAGTTAGGCATTGTTCTAAGTTCTGAGAATAGTAAATGAAGCAAAAAGATAGCTCTTGAACTCTAGGAGCTCCCACTCTAATAAAGCAAGATAATACACAAAGGGGAACTGGTAAATAGGAATGGGGTGCAAACTAAGACTATGTGTAGAAATAGTACAAGTAGGGTAAAGGTCCAATTCAGGGATCAATAAGGAGAAAATGAAGATATATAGAAATAGGTGCAAAGTATGTACAAAATAATCTTCAGAAGCTATAGCCCTGAAAGCTGGGGAACTTTGCATAGTGGACAGCAGACAATCTAGGGACACAGCATGCAGAGATGAAAAAGAATGTATTCTGTTTAGCCTTGAGAGAAAACCTGCATAAAGGCAAGGAAGCTGGAAAGAGAAGTTTTGGGGGAGTAAGGTGTTAGAGGCAGGGTTGATCCCCCCAATCTCTCATTTCAGATATAGTGAACTACTGATGTGATTTTCTATATACTGAACTAATCTGTATCCATCTCTTCTCAGTAATTTATGTTAATAGAGAGTTGCCTATGGATTGATAAAGTCGTCTATGATCATCTACTTAGTATATAGACAGGTGCAGGGTTTGAATTCAGGGTTTCTTGGCCTTAAAGCTGACACTTTATCCACTATACTATACTAATTTCACAGCATATTAATGTACCTTAAAAATTAAATATGAATTTAAGGAAATGTAGTTTTGACTAATTAGAAGCAATGAGACTACATGTAGAGCAAAGATTACAGCTCCATCCAAAACAAAGAAAACAGCCAGAGGAACTAAAATTCCTGATTGATTTGGCAAGGGATATAGAGCAAATAGAATTCTTATTAGTTTGTGGTCTGTTAATTTGTTCAGTTCTACTTTATCTCTAAATGTTTATTTAGACACTTTATTGATGGTTATTTATTTATATTTAAAAAAAAATTTTAAAGAAAATTCTTCCAATCACTTCTACCCTATTAGGTAAACCCTTGATTATTTTCAATGTCAAAGATTCCTTATTTGATCATTCTAACATCCAGTTATTTTATTTCCAAAGTAGTTTTAATTCCTTTCTAACTTCCATGGGCCACTAGCCTGTAATTTACTACTGGCTCACAGATCCCCAATGAATGGATTATTCCATTCTATTCCATCTATTCCAAATAGATGGCCAGAGGTCAAACAAAGCATTGATCTGCTAGAGCCACTCAATGAGTATTGCTCTGAATCCCCAAGTATTATTTTGATTTGAGTGACAGAATTCAACCCATATTTTAATTGTGACATTGCAGGAAATTTCTGGGTTAGTTTCATGCCACAATAGCATTTACTGCTTGGAGATCTATTGCCTCTAAAACCCCCTATGCAGGTAGGAGGGTAACCTTCCCACAAGAGGCTATACAACAGATTCCAAGCATTCTGCCAGCATGTAAGCTAGCAAGCTACAACTAGAGATTTGGTTCAGTTTTGTTTACCAGACATTTCTTCCTTTTTTTCTTCTATAAACTTGGTTCTGGACAGTCTTTTCAGAACCATTCATTAGGCCAACATCCGATGCCCTGGGGTGAATGGTGCACAGATATGTTTGGTGGCTGTCAAAGCCACTTATCATTTTAAGCAGGCTGTGTGGAAGAAACCTACCCCCATCCCTGGCCACCGGCCCCTCTCTCAGAGAGATTATGGGGCAGCCCAGAAGGTCTGGAGAGAGTTTGAGGAAGGACCCGTTTATTTTGCCAAGCTGAGGGCCTCCTCCCTGTTGTGCACGGACAGACAGTCTATGGAATGCCTCTTGCTGTGGGAACCCTAATGGAAGTTGCAGATATTTTGTTTTAATAAAGGGCTCATTATCCCCATAAATTCCCAGTGTGAAGCAGGATGGCTGCTCTATAGCTGAAAGTCAGGATCTTTCAGAGCCTACAAACGTGCCAGTAACAACCAATTGTCTTTCTTTCCCCTTCAACCACTTTCTCAGGGCACAAAGGTTTTTAATTTGAACCCTTGCTTCTGGGTTGGGGGGAGTTGTTTGTTGATACCTTCATTCCCCCTTGCAGAGAGAAGATGGAGCTTAGACCAGGGGTGGCCCTTCCCCCCGCGCCACAAAACTTTGACATCTGGAGAGAATTTCAACTTGCCCTTCACCCTCTGAAATGAAATCTCCAAGTTCCTTAAAAGCCGAGCAGAAGGATCACTCAACAAGAGATACAATTCACTTTTATCTGACGGGCCCTTGACAGCAGTGTTCCCGACTCTCAGCAGAGGACTGGGAGATAGACTTTTCATTTGCTTGAAAGGTTTGTCCCAAACATTTCAGGTTCCTAAGGTTTTTTTGGACTATGAATAAAACCAGATAAACTCTGTCTTCTGCTGCTCTTGCTACCTCTCTGATGGAGCTTTCACAAACCTTGGTCTGGACTGGAGACAGAAATTCTGGCTGGGATGGTTGTTGCTAGCACTGACTTTCCTGTGCTGGGGGGCTTGGGGAGGACTGGGGGGTTGGAGAGGACTGGGGCATTGGGGAGGGCTGGGAGGTTGGGGGGGTTGGGGAGGTCAAGGGGATTTGGGGAGGACTGAGGGTTTGGGGAGGCTGGGTTTGGTTAGGGTGGGGGACTTAGGGAGGGCTGGAGTTTGGGGAAGGTTGAGATTTGGGGAGTCAAGTGGGTTTGGGGAGGGCTTGGGGGCTTGGGGAGGACTGGAGTTTGGGGAGGACTGGGGGGGTAGTAAAGGAGTGAGGGAGGGAAAAGGTTAATCTAATCAGGATTTACATTGGGTAGCACATCTCCTATTAAAGCCTGCCTGTGGTAATTTTGCGACTTCTTGAACCAAAGTTTGAGATTAAACTTTAATTAATTACAGTACTCTAAGATACTTCCAAGAGGCCACCTAATCTTCTGCATTCCTTTTGCTCAGACTTCACTCAAAATCACTAGAGAGAAGAACAGCTATCCTTGAAAATGTCCAGGGAACTCCATCCACTATCTGCCTTAGTAAAGTATTACTTCCTCTGTGAACAAACCACATTATTTAATTTTAATTATATATTTAACAATTCAGCTAGTCATTCATTTTTTTCAATATACATTTATTAAATATCTACTATGGACTAGTGCTAGAGCTACAAAGACTAAATGAAAAACTCCCTCTATTTCAAAGAATTTACATTTCACTTATAGTTCTTAAAGATTTTGTAAGCCCATGAACTAAATTAAATTTCTTTTTATGTCCTTGATGGAGTTATTTATTAAATGACTACTAGTACCAGACACTGTATTAAGCACTTCATGAATATAATCTCATTTGATTTTCACTAAATCCTGGAAGAAAAGTACTATTATTAACTCAACTTTATAACTGAAGAAACTGAGGCAGCCAAAGATTAAGTGATGACCATTGTCACCTAGTGAATGAGACTGGGTTTGACCTCAGATAGGTCTTCCTGATTTCAGAGCCCAGTGGTCTAACCATTGTACCATCTCCTCAACCTGTTTATCCTCATGCTAAATAGTTTGTATTCCTTTGACCTTGTTTCCTAGGATCCCAGATGCCTTCTATGAATTTGAATATATATATATATATACATATATATATATATATAGTTATAGACACACATTTATATATATATTATATCTGAAACTATTTGTAATTCACTCACAGATCACACATATCCCAATTGTGCATGTAGTATCATTCCACAATATTGCTAAAAAAGAGAAATAAGCTCTCTTTTTGCATATAAAGAGCTGAGGAACATAGTTTCAGGACTAGAGAATAACAAAGTTCACACTTAATATATCATAGATAGAGGACAGCCAGGTAATTCAATGGAGAGAGCAGTACTGCTGGAATCAGGAGAACCTGAGTTCAAATTCAGCCTCAGACATTTGAAACTTGCTAGTTGGGTGACCTAGACCAAGTCACTTAACCCTGATTGCCTCACCAAAAAAACCCAAAACATTTTTAAAAAAATCTCATCTCTTGATTCCCAGTGATATATTAGACTAGTTTTCTTTAACTCCTAAAATTTCTATACACAGTTAAGCTTATTTACTATATAATACCTCCACAAAACGTCCTCATGTCTCTTAGATATTGCATGACACTGTAACCTGTTACCTTAGATTCAGTTCTGAACTGTACCTATTTACTAAGTTTTCATTTGCATTTGGTATTATATTGGAGGTGTTATGGAGGGAGGGACAGGTAAGGAATAGCTAGCTTACTTCCTGTAATCAGATAATTTACAAACTCACAGAAAAGACAAATATAAACAAAGTCAAAGAATTCTCCTTTAATGGATATTTACATTTAGTGATGGTATTGATAATGGAATCTTTCTTATCCAAATTCTCATATAATTTTAAAAAGCCCCTCTATTTTAGACAATAATTTCAATCTCCCTCATTACAAAACAATGTAAATGGATAGCTTATGATTCATTTTTATGAGTTAAAAAGTCACAAAATTGTTTGTTTTTATTTTTTTCCATGCTTATCTATTAGAGGAGATGCTAAAGAGCTACCTATCAAGTATCTGAGAAGCAGCCTCTACCAACTAAGAGACTTATATTTAGGAATTGCCTGGACTAAGAGGTGTTAAATGATTTGTCCATTATTATGCAGGAAGCAAATTAATGTCTTTTCCCTTTTATCACACATAGCAAAACTAAATGAAATTACACTGATCATAAACTAATTTCTGGACCAAAAATATTTCACAATATATTCCGTGAAGTACAAAGGAGATAATGTGAACACCAGTTTGAACATAATGGCATTCATAGGATTTAGGAGGAATAAGCCAACCTGCTCCAATATGCTCCACCAAAAGGGCCTATAAAATGATATAAAGGTAAAGAGACAAAGGAAGAAAGTAATAGCAAAATGCAGAGAATCTTAGGTGTTTTCAAGTAACCCCTAAATAACTAAGAAATTTTCTTGGCTAGTCATATAAATATATTATGCATTTTCATATATAAAGAAATGATGCCTAGGTAGTGTTTGTTCCTATAGTCTTTGCCTATTCAAAGATTTCATAGAGATAATCTCCTTTAACTTTATGATTTCAGAAGAGTGGAGATGATAAAATTCAGAAAATAATTATAACATAGTCTAGGTTATTGTTGTTGTTTTTCATCCTTATTTTTGAAGAGCCAGAGTTCAAAAAAATCATTAGTCTAACTCTCACTTTCTGAATCACTGAAGTTCAGTGGTAGGAGAAAAGTCAAGATGACCTTGATGTCACTGTTACTTGACCAAGAGAAGTAGAAACTCAGAGTTAACAATAATATAGGTTCTATGATACATAGATTAAAAAGCACATAGTTCCTAATGTCAAAGAGCTTGTGATTGTAAAGGTGGCAATGGGAAGAGAGAAAAAGATTCTTGAAAATAATTGTTAGAATGTGGTTAATGCATATTAGAAACTAATCAATCAACAAGGATTTATAAAGAGTTATTAAGGAGAAAGATACAAAGAAAGGCTAAGACAAGGTATCTGCCCTCAATGTGCATTCAAATGGGAGGAGGGGGGAGAGAAAACCAACACACTGCTATTAATTATGCACATATAAGGTATATACAGTACAGATGAAAGATAATCAAGGAAGTGAGGCACTTGTAGTCATGGTGATAAAAGTTGGGACTAAGAAAGACCTTTTAAAGGCTGTGGGATTTCAACTGAGATTTTAAAGACTCCAGAAAGTAGAGGTGAGGATGGAGAACATTCCAAGCATGAGGAATAATGGGTGAAAAGAAGTTAGTGTTTTGTGTGAGGAACAACAAAGAAGCCAGTGTCAATGGATCATAGACTGCTCAGGAGTAAAGTGTAAAAACACTAGAAACATAGGAAGGGGCCAGGTTTGGAAAAGTATAAACACACATAGGAAAAATAACCTGAAGTTATTAGGGAGCCAGGAATTTTTTGAGTAGAAGTTACAAAGGTCAATTCAAAGATTTAGGAAGGTCACTTTGGCCACTGAGTGAAAGATAGACTAGAAACCAGACAGGAAGACAGGAGAGATCACAGGAAGGAGTAAGTCTAGGAAACAATGAAGAAATCAGAGAGAATTACATGATAAAGGTTAACTCCTAAACTGATTCTTAAAGGAGGGAGTAGGTGGAAAGGTAAAAGGATTTGGAAAGAAACAAAGGAGAGAAGTTGAATGGAAAGGACAGGCTCCTCAGGGCAATGGCTGGATAGAATGGGATTTTCTTTTCCCTTTTATCACACCTATTAAGACAAAATGGTATTATACTGATTACAAACTAATTTCTAGACTAAAATATTCATAATATGTTCTGTGAAGTACAGACTATTATTATGATGGTGTGATTTTTATATTTCTAGGTTTATTATTATCCTTCAGTAGGTCAATAGATCTGTGAGTTCATAGTTAAGGGTCCTCCTGGGGAAGTCATTTGTTCTAGAAGTTGCTGTAAGACAAAATGTCGATTAGACTTCCTTTTAAAACTAGAATTGTGTTTTAAGCAGTGGAAAGGAAAATGCTTCACATGGACATATGTCCTTACAAGGACACCATGAATGAATGGAGTCATAGCTCTTTCCAAGATGTGAATGCATCAAAGCGATAGTCAGAGCTGACTCAGGTCCTTTTGAAAACACCGACATATTTCAGACTCTGTAGTCAATGGATAAATTGCTCCTCTCAACCACATGGTTAGTCAATGGGAACCAGTTACAGAAAATCCATACATGTACTTCCTTCATTATAGGAAGCAGCTGCCTTGTGCCTCCATGTGGAGATACCTTTTTAGAGAGCTGATAGGGTCTGCACATGTTCCCAATCCCCATTATACTGCTAATCCCTGATATAGGGTAACTATGGTTTTAAGGATTTGATGGTTCCAACACTCTTGAAATATTTAAATTTTGATAAAGAACTCTTTATCCTTAAGACCTAACAACATGACCCCTCCCTTCATACATACCAAACAAACAGCTGCTTACTTGCAAAACTAACCTGGATGTCAGATCATAATGCCTTTTGCTCATTTACCTAGGCATAGAGGAATTTTGAGAGGATGTCCTTTTGGGGTGTATTATGTTACTGCAGAATACTGGCTTTTCAGTCTGTGGGTTCCATTGAGTGAGTCTCAGAAAATGTTTTTCAATCTTTTCTTTGGATGCCCCCAAACCCCATTTTTTCCATTTTCTATGCATTATATTTATAAATAAACTAACAGTACATGATAGAATCCTTCCCTTATCCTAGGCCCCCTCAGAAGGGAGAGTGGGTTTGCCAAGGTCCTGCATGTTTGAACTTTCATCTTGTTTTAGGTCATGATGAGAAAGTCATGGTTTAAAAATAGAAAATCCAGGTCTTCCTTCCAAAATGCCCCATTTGAAAGAGGGAATCATGCTCTGAGCTTCCTCTACAGCTCTGGCTGTTTCCAACTTGGACAGCAAAAAAACTTAAAAGCCAATTAGCCTTTTTGGGTTAGATATTCAATGGGAAAGAGAAAAAGAAGGAGTGGGGGAAGGGCTGCCAAAGGGGGCGGGTGCAGAATCCCACAAAGAAAACAATCTCTTTTTGAAATTGGAAACTTTAAAGGAAGATTTATGAACTTTTGGGTTTATGAAACCATCTGGTGCTTTGGAGTTTGTTAGCCGGTTTGCTTTGACAGTTCAAAGTTTGGAGATTTTTCCCCCTTCTCTTGAACAGCTTAATTCAGTCTGAACATTGACATTTTAGAGGCCAGCTCTTTTAACTTACTGGACAACTTGTAAAAATCAGTAAGATTTAGGGGAATATACCTGCAACTTTTTAACAGCGATTTTACTGTTTGCTCCATGCATTAAGAAACCCGGCTTGTGAACTCTGACTCTCCAGTCTGCTCAGTTTCCTCGCAGCAGCACTGGGTAATTTTGGTTATGTTTTGACAGTTGGTGACCTTTGACTTGCTTCCATAAAATGTTTAGGCTGAGAAGGACCAAAAAAAAAAAAAAAAGAATTTTTCAGATGGGATATTTCCAGGCTCTTTTTTTGAGAAAGAGAGATCTTTCCCTGTGTTGGGCCAGGCAGACCCTTATATAGTGCTGAACTTCAGGCTCTACCAAAGTGCTGGTGGAACAAATCGGATCAAAAGCTGGCTTAATATGTTTGAAAAATGCACATCCGCATCGCGGAGCAGAAACACGCTATGGAAATCAATAATATCATATTCAGGCAGTCTTCACTTCAAAGTGAATCCTCTGTGTGTTCTCAATTTCAAAAGAAAATGGGGAAAATGAGAACAGGGTGCCTAAGTTTTCTCTGCTTAATTCTATTTGTAACCCAACTGAGATCTAGAATGTTTCTTTACTGCTCTCTCTCTGAAGGGTCCCCGAGGACCAGGGGTGCAGGGCAATCTGCTTATTAATTGCCTGCACCTGCAATAATCGTGTACACTTAAGTTACAGGAGTGGCAAACTGTCTTCCACCCCCTGCTTTTGGAATGCAAATGATCTGTACTTTATTGAAGTAGAAGCTTTCTGGGGAGGAAATAAAAAAAAAAAGAGAGAAAATCCATGATAAAGTACCTTAACTAGTTAGCAACCCAAGATTCCATACGTTCCACTCGACTCTGTTCTCCCTAGGCATTGTGTCCATTGTGTTTTATGAAGAAGCCACCCGAGGTCTGGTACCTTCTTAGGTATTTGCTTTTTACTCTACAAAATCATTTATTAAACAGAAATTGATGTCTATCCTATTGTGAAAAGCTTTTAAATATACACCTAGACTTCACTCTGAAGATAAATAAAGGTCAGACAGTTTAGAAGCTGAAAAAACCTATACCTCAATCAATAAATCTCCATTTGCATAGTTTGGGTAATTATTTATTGTATATCTCTGCTCTTGCATCCCCAATTCACATAATAGCTAGCATGTATTTAAATGTTTAGCCTGGGCCAGGCACTGTACTAAGCATTTAAAAATTATTATCTCACAAAATATTAGCAAGAACCAAAAGGCTGAATGTTAAGCATTCTGGGGCAGCAGCAGCAGCTTGGATTCTGTGAGCTCTCCTTTTCTCCCTATGATGCTTTCCTGAAGTGATGTCTGGGATGTGTAATAGCTAAGGCATTCTGATAGTCCCATTGTGGAAGAGTTGTAAAGCTGTAAGAGAAAGGTTGAACGATAGATATAGAATACTGGCCTATTTCTTGATTTTATTTTCTTCCTTTTGACATCATGTCAAAGGTCATCTTGGAAATGTTAACCCTTCCCTAGTCTTGATGGCAATGCATTTTATTTCTCTTCTCAAACTGAGAAATTCACTGAAAACCTTTCCTCAACCAAGTCTTAATCTGTCAAAGGCTATGTGAGGAACTGAGAATCAAATTGAATATAAAGAACTTTAAATGGTTCTAGATAATAATAGTTTTGGACTTTTAGGGGATGCCAAACTTACTATATATGTATTCCTCATCTTTTAAATAATTTTCATCCAGTCTGTACTTGACTTGATTCCTGGATCATAGATACTTAGAGGTATTTTAGAGTTCATTTAGCAGGTAGAACGTACAGTGGGTAAAGTCAGGAAGACTCATTTTTATTAGTTCAGGTCTAGCTTCAGACACACTAGCTGTGTGAACCTGGACAAGTCATTTAATCAATCCTGTTTGTTTCAGTCTCCCAACTACAAAATTGAGCTGGAAAAGGAAATGACAAACCATTTCATATCTTTGCCAAGAAAATCCCAAATAGGATTACAAAGAATTAGATACAACTGAACCTTACATCCCATTTTTCAAATGTAAATTCAGATTCTGAAGTAGAGAAATTACTTTTACTTAAGGTGATATAACCAGAAGAACCTGCAATTAATCTGAGATCTTTATCATGGTGTAGTGGAAAGTGAATGCAATATTTCCAGCCAGAGGGCTAGTTTTAGTCTGAATTCCTTGATTCTTTGTGATTTGTGGCAAGCTACAACTTTTGTGTCTTAAATTGTTTATCTATAAAATGAGGAGGGGAGATTAGCTGATATCTTCTAAGAATTAGAAGATACCTTCTAATTCTAAATCTATGACTTTAAATCCATTGTACTTTTTTAATGAAACATATTTCATTTCTTAAAAGTCTTAATTGATACAATTGCCCTTTCATTTATTTTTCATTATAATCACTTAATTAAAAATGTACTTGTCTTTAATAGTTTATTATTTCCTTATTTATTTCAGATATGAATTCAATTCTGTGTTGCTGTAATAATGTTTAATAATTTAAAATAAATTAATAATTTAAAAATATCCATATAATAATGGAGTGATAAAGATGTAGAATGCTACAATGAATATTTCTTCACTAATGTATCTTCCATATTCATCTGTGAATATTGATCTACAGAGGTGTAAAATATTAAAGATTTTTTTCAGTAAGAGAGTATTTCTTTTCATTAGATAGAGAGGCAGTGTAGCAGTCAAATGGAAAACTTTCTTAGACTGTGGATCAGAAGACCTGTTGGTCTAGTCCTACTTCTGCTTCTGTGAATCCTTAGGCAAGTTACTTCTCTCTGGGGCACAATTTCTACATCTGGAAAATGAGAAGGTTAGTCTATGTGATCTCTATAGTCTCTTTACCTCTGCTATTTCTGTGGCCTTTCTAAGTTCTCTACTCTGGGGACAGCTGAACTTGAGATTATCATTTCAGTTTGACTCTTAGGGTAGAGAAAAGAGGATTCATTTTGTTATATGGCATGTTTCTTAAATAGAGATATTTTGAAACTTTCAAGTCTGTTATCCCCTCTGACTATTGTTATCATAAATGAGAAACCAATTATTTTGTCTGGTGTCAGACCTATTTCTTTTGGAATTTTGAGTCTATAATTTAAGAAACTTCTCATTTACACATTTTGCTTTAAAAAGGAGTAAGTGGAAATCCTGTCCATTTTTTTGTACTTAGCCAAGGCATGGTCACTCCTTAATGAATTCACTTGGAGGAGTAGCAGCCTGGTCTTGTCCTCCCCCCCCCCCCCCATACTATAAGTGTTGCTCCATGAGGGCACTTGAAGATTTGGATATTTTTCTGATTATTTACTCAATTTCATTAGAACAAAACCACAGATTGCTTCATAACTATCTAAGGAATTTGTCAGCTGTGACTTGTTGATCATCCCTTAGAGATTTTTACAATTATTACTGATTTTTAAATAAAAATGGGTGCATATATTTTACAGTTTTGCGGAGGTCTTATAGTAAAAGGATTGCTTTAGTAATCTTAATGTTCAGGGTGGTGGTGGAAAATGATATATTTTTAGCAGCAAAGTGACCCCTGGGTCCTGGGTAAAATGCAGAGTAGAAAAAGAAAGTCATGGCTAGCTTAGGAATACTGGGCTTGAGCCCAGAAAAAAAGAATTGGTGGGTAATTGGCCCAACTTCTAGAATCAATCTTTTTTTTTTTTACAGCAGCCTTGATTACATCAGTTTGGCTGAAATATTTGCATTTTAAAGTATTTTAAAATAATTTTTACTAATTAAAAACAACAGAATTTGAGAATAATTCAAACATTTATTAGGGGTCTACAAATTCACAAAATAATTGCTGTGTCATGGAAAATATTATGATATTTCACCTCTCCATGCAACTGACTTTAGAGTTCATAATCTAGACTAGGGACCAGACAATTATTTGGTGGGGCAAATTGTATTTCCATAGTTATTATGGATAGCTAATTCATTATTCCTACATATAAATACTGCATTGTTTATTTTATCTAGTGAAGAATTCAGGACATTAGGTGACTGGAGTTTTAGTTTGTTTCAACTTGGTTAAAAGTTTTACTTTTCTTGGGCCTCAGTTTCATTATCTGTAAAGTAGTATCATCTTGCTCTAAAAATCTCATTAGTATCTGATGGAATTGACTCTATATGACTTCAGGAAAAAGTGTTTACATAAATGTATAATGGTGAGAAAGAATGTGAAATCTTGAAATTTATTTTTTTTCTTCTGCCCTTTGAGGCTTCTATCCCACTAAATGTATATATAACTTGAGTCATCTGACTTTGTTAACACATTTCTTCTGATTATCTAACTTGAACTGCTTTTCTTATAATAAAAAGTAAGAGCTTTTGAGCTTACATTTTTAAGCAGTCAAAATCTAATTTAAAAAATCTAATTTTCCTTATATGATGCTTAAGAATTTGGGGAAGATTGTTTTTTGGGATATATTTTAATTGATATCTTTTGTTTTCACCCCTTTTATATTTCCAAATTTATTTGTCCTACTCTAAGAAAGCAATCATTTAAGGCATAGAAAATAGAGGAAGGGAAAAAAACTGTTTTAGCAAAATTTACCAATATATTAAAAAAATTTGACTATAGGAGAGGGAGAAATGTCTTTCCTCCTATCTTTAGTTTTTTTAGCATAAACTTTCACATTTGTAAGTTTTAATTATTTCTTTCTTATTCTTTTCAATTTCATTGTCATAACCATTTTATAGACTGTTTTCCTGGTTCTGTTAACTTCAGTTTGCAATCCTCTCATTCTTCTCTCTATTGGCCATATTCATCATTATTTGCATCACAGAAATGTATTATTATATTCATGTATCACAACTTGCTTAGCTATTTTCCACTGGCTATGCACTTTCCCCCCATTCTTTGCTTCTATGAAGAGTGTCACTATAAATATTTTAGTGTAATGGAGGACATTCCTTTTCCTTATTGACTTCCTTGCAATATATACTTAGCAAATCTCTGGGTCAAAGCAGTAAGATCTTTTATATTTTTTCACATAATTCCAAATTACTTCACAATTAATGGATTAAATCAAAGCTCCACCAACAGTCTATTAGTGGTCTGTCTATAATGAAGGGAGAGAAGTAGTTTGTGAGCATTCCACATAATGAAAAACATATTTAAAAAATCATAAAGTTGAAAGTTGCATTCACACTTTTGTCTAACTGCTTTGACAACTGGGCTACAACTTCTCTATAATTATTTTTTCCTTTATTATTATTATTGGCCCTATCTAACAGTTGAGGAAATAAAGGTCCAAAATAGGTAAATTAGTTATCAGTGGTCTGACAGTTGCTAAGTGACAAAACCAAGACTTTAATGTTCTATCTAAATAGTCCTGTTCACCTAAATATTGACATAAATATTTATAATATGCATGTGATAGGGCATAATTCTATTTAATTGTCCAGAATAATAGCTTATTTAACAAATACCTCAAAGACAAAGTTAAAGACCTCTATATACATTTTGTTGTGAGAAAGAACTGGAAACGAAGAGACTATTCATCATTTGAAGAATGACTGAACGAGTTATGGTATGTAAATATAATAGAATATTATTGTGCCATAAGAAATGCAAAGGGAAAGGATTCAAGGAAATATGGGAAGAATTTATGAAAGTAATGCTGAGTGAAATAATCAGAAACAAAAGAATAACAGAGATTGTAACTCTATGGAGGAAAAAAAAGGCTTATGGATACTAATCCATTCATTTGAGGAGGAAACAAAGTACTTATTTCCTAATAGAAAGGTTTTGGAGTTGAGATGCAGAATGAGACACATATTTTGGGTGAAACCAACATGTGTATTTGCTTTGCTTAAATATATTCATTTTTACATAAGAGAGGATTTACTTGTGGAAGATTTTGGTGGAAAGAATAATGAATGAAATCAGTGCTTGTCATATATAGACTAACAAAAACTAAAATTAATTTGAAATAAAAAAAAGTTAGCATCTATTTAAAAGTTGCTAAGAAAGAAATCAATTGCTTAACTCCATTGTTTCTCCTCCCTTCACAAACTGAAAAAATGGTATAGACTATCAAAAAAGTTGAAGTCCATGGTCCATTTATTTGTCAGGTGGTTTGCTCTTTGATTTATTATATTCATGCACTGTCTACTTTGGTTTTGAAATTGAACTACATATTCTGCATCTTATAAATCAAGCTAAAGATTAGTGTTTTTCTGCTTTTAACTAAAATTTTCTCTCAAAAACCATTTTAAATGAAAAACTTATATCAGGGTTTATTTACAAATTGAATTTTAACTGGGAGAGCATGGACCTTGTATACCAGATAAATGCTTTTGGGTACATACATTTTGGATAAACAAAAGAGGAAAAATTAATTTTGTGGTGCTCAACTTATCCCAAGAAAGGTCATACTGCTCTATGTCCATCTGTAGTTAGTCTCTGGATCTCATTTCACTCTAGTTCTAACTAGAAATGCAAATGTTGGCACTTGCTTTGGTCATGAGCAATTTATAAGCTACAAATGGTTTCAGATATTTGCTGCATGCCCTTTTTTCTGAGTTTGATCTCAGATATTTCCAGAGGGATCAAAGTGAATAAAGAGATTGGAACTGAGGAAGGGTGGAGGTGGTATGATATAGCTAGGGTTGTTATGTAAATTAAAATTTGTTCTCCATTTAAAAGTGATAAGTGATATGCCCTCTGGCATTGAGGAAAGTGCTTAAGATCTGTGCCAGTTAAATTCACACAGGTAAAAGGAGGAAACTGGCAGATTTTGCTTAGGTCTAATAAAAATAGCTTTTTGTGTCATTTGTGCAATATGGAAAAGCAGTGGCTTTTGGGTAAAACTTTTCTTCTTAATGGTACTTGAATACAAGTGGAAGCAGTTTCTTTTTCCTCTTGTTTCATATTTGCATTCATCTTGTAAGTAAGTTTCCATGAATACTTCCATGGCTTTTAGGCAAGGTCAGGCAGAAGCAAGGTAGCATCTGCCATCATTTTTATGGCTATTTTCTTTTGGGAAGGAGTCACTCAGGAAACATCAAGGTCTTTGAGGTCTTTGATGCTTCATAGATATTAAGTATGATTATTCAGCCTAATAATATCATTTTCTCCATCAATCTCCCCTCCTCCCCTCTAAATAAACATACTTTCATTTGACCGTGCAAACAGCTATTCTCTTTCTCTGTCTTTCTATCTATTTAGCTAGCTATCTAATTTTACAAATTTATTTTTTTGAGAATTTCATCTATTTGTCACAAAGACTACCTTTGAAGTGTCAGAACAGTGACTGGAAAATGAGAATTTTCTTGGAGTGACAAAATTTATTAAAATGACATAACAATTTAGTATAGTGTTTCCTTTTTCTAGTCCATGCAAACACTTGAGATAGGATTGCATATTAGTTACAGAATGTATTACTTCTGTTAGTGAGGCTTTGCAGGTTACAGTATTTCTCATAGCTTTTATAAATTAGATTTTTTCAATGTTAAAACAACATATCCTATTGCAATTTGAAAATAGGTTTGAATTATATTGATCTCTTTTTTCTTTTTTTTTTTTAATTTTATAGCAACAATGACATTATCTTTTAATGGAGTTCTCCATGAGAAACTTCCTTTAGGAATGTGGATAAATAGTTTCTCTACATGATTATAGTCTTAGAGATTGTTTGGGGACAGTGAAAACAGTTAAGTGACTTGCCCAGGTTCATAGCGTCAGTAGATGTCCATGATGAGACTTGAACCCTATCTTTCTGACTATAAGACCAGTTCTCTATCTACTATATCATACCTTTTACAATATCAGGTGTTGCTTATTTTTGAAGAACATGAAATATAGTACTAGTTCTCTTTCTAAAGGCATTTAGTGCAGTAGAATGAGAATCATGTATATTGAACTCCAAAGTGATGATAATTCATTTTGTCAAGAAAAAAAGAGTGGAAGTTCTGTACTATTTCATGGAACTGGAATACACACATTGAAATGCTAAACATTGTCTGGAGGTTTTCATAACTTGTTAAATTTGTTCTGTGGATAATGGGATATTACTACTACCATAGCTACAAAGAAGATTGCTTATAACACACTATCAATACCTCAGCACAAAGAGTAGACCCTTTTATTTATCAGATATCTACAGAGGCCACGTGTGGGATTTGACAAGGAATAGTATCAATGAGAGCAAGACAATTACTTGGATCAACATTTCTTGAGATAACACAGATTGATACCATTTTAACCATGGCTCCAAGACCTCAAATCCCGGGAAAATTGGAAGCACAGGGTGAAGGTGTATACTAAATCTCAGGCTATATCACTAAAACTTGCATCCCCATGAATGGACATTAGAAATTTAGAAAAAAATTCCAGTATGGTGGCACTGCTAGGAGGGGACCATGGCAGCATTCTTGAATTTCTAATTCCAGCTGGGTCAGTAACACACAAATTTTAGGTTCTTTGACTATAAGGTGAATATTTCATTGAAAAGTAGGTAAATACCTTAGGATATCTAGGTGGTACAGTGAATAGATTTCTGAGCCTGGAATCAGGAAGACCAATCTTCCTGAGTTCAAAGGACACTGGCTGTGTGATCCTGGGGAAATCCCTTAATTCTGTTTTTCAGGTTACTTACCTGTTAAAATGAACTAGAGATAGAAAAAGTGAACCATTTCAGTATGCCAAGAAACCCCCAAATGGGTGCATGTGGAGTTGGATGCTAGAGAAAGATAACTAAACAACAAACTAGACACCTTTGCTTGACAGATCAGTCTTGATATGGTAACTTGTTACAATTTCTACATTATACTGATTATTTATGTTCAACTGCAAGTGGCATATGTGTTTTTAAATTAACAGAGGGCAAGATAAAGGTAGGAGAAGGAACAGAGGGAGTCTTCAAACAGTTCAGTGGTCATTGAGGTTACAGAGATTTTGCTAGAGGTTTTAATTCTAGTTAAATCATTTTTAAAATTGCATCCCACCCATCTTCATTTATTTATTCAGAAAGTATATATTTTAATTGACTGTTCTGTATTGTACACATTACATTAGCAGTAGCATTGTACAATGATCAACTATAAATTACTTAGCTATTCTTAGCAATACAATGATCCAAGATAAGTCTATCCACCTCCAGAGAAATAGCTGATAGAGTATGCATGCAGATTAAAGCTTGATATTTTTGCTTTCTTTTTTTTGTGTTTTTTTATTTTGGTCTATTTCTTCTTTCACAGTGTGTCAAATATGGAAATATATTTCATGATTGCACATAAATGATCAATATCAAATTGTTTACCATTTTATGAGGAGGGTGTTGAAGGAAGAAGGGTAAAATTCAGAACTCAATACTTTTTTAAAAAAAAGAATGTTAAAATTTGTCTTTGCATGTAATTGAAAAAATAAAATATTGTTAAAAATTAATCTGACCATTTTGGAAGATTTAAAAGAAGTAAAAGTATGAACTCTGTCTTCTAGAAACTTGATAAGTTACCTGGGAAAATAGGTCTGCTATAAGAAATGGTGGAGATCATAAAACAAGTTATTGACCATAGACATTTCAATTCTTCCATTAAACTATGCCTCATTTCATGTTTTCTTTTCTTCCCAATGGTATAATGGTTAATCTGGAAACTTTTATCCAACACGTAGCTCTTGCCAAAATCATATGGTAGACCTTCTCAGAGATTGTACCCCTGACATGACAGGGGTCTTTCTTCTTTTAGATTTCTTGATAGTATTTGAATATCAGTAGAGATTCTGGCCTTTTCCATAGAAGAACTTCTCTCAGAGATTTTTAGAGTGGAAGATGTTTTAGAGCTTAGTGATAATTTATTGTTTTTCAAACTCAACAAATTATTTGCACAGAGATGAAGTGATTTATCCAAACTATTTGGTTATAGAACTGGGACTATTACCCATATCACCTAACTCCTAGTAAAATGCACTTTTAAAAATTTTCCAAAAATAACATAGCACAAAATTTATATGCTTATGTCAGGTAAGGAGTAATCAGTATAAAGATCGTGATTTTTGACCCTGGAGATAATTATACATTGGTTTCCTTATTGACTGGGCTGTTTGTGGTGAGTCCTTTAAATATATATACTAAATATTCTCCTATTCATATACAGATATATATATAATATGAATATTATGTATATATAACTATTCATGAATATGAAATTACCCATTGTCATTGGGACATGAACTTAGGAGAATTTTTCTTCTATAAGTTGTGGGAGACATATGATGAGCAATTCACACTTTTATTTTGTCGCTTAGTCATCCTTGTGACTAACATCACATATTTTGCCAGGGCCTGGGAAACATTTTTCTTTTTGAGAGTCACCCACAAATATTATTTTTGCAAACAATTGTCTAGAGCAGAAAACAGCTGACTGAAAGATAGAAAGAAAATAAAGTCTCTTTGTGCTTATTGTCTGTTGATTGAAAAAAAAAACACCACCACACACATTTTACTCAGTGGGGAAAAAAGCATAACCTTGGAGGAATCTTTTCAAATGGCATATCTTTTGTATGGATGCTAACACCATAAATGACTCAAAGATAAATACTACCAAAAAGATAGCTTTGGTCAATGATCACCTTAGCATCAAAATCTGATGGGACATAAAATAAAGACAGATATCTTCCTCAGGTGTTCACTTATTTCAAAGAATATATCCTCTTCAAAGTCTAATTGGCAAAAGAATTAGCTATATAAACAATGAACTACCTCAGGTAAATCCATCAATCATAATTGAAATAATTACTGTATTCTAGACATTGTGCTAATGCTTAAAACTACAAAGAAAAAATCCTGTCCTTGTGGAGTTTATATTCTATCAGGGTAAGCAATATATGTACAAGTGCATAAATACAAAATCTATACAATGTAAGTAACTACAACCTAATTTTACTGGCATTAAAACAAATTAAAGGTGGTAAATACATTCCAAATATTATTTTAATAGAAAATAACATTTGCAAGTGACTACTGATGTCAATATTAATTAATATAACTCAAAATATCTTATCAAGATGGTCATCAGCAAAAATGCAATTGTGGTAAGTTGAACTTGCTGATGATATTATAAAGATTGTGTCAAGTCTCAGGACACTACAGAACCCTACATGGAAATTCATAATAACCTAATAAGCAAAGAGTTGGTATTGTTTAGATGATTTTATGATTCTCTGAAGTTCTATTGACAAGCCATTGATAACAAACCATTGAGAGAAGAGAGAGACTGAATGGGAGAATGTTATTAGCTATCTCACATATAGGGTATTGCATATCCCTTCTAATGAGTCTATGCCATCCCTGTCATAGCACCACTTTTCTCTTAACAATGGCATATAGTTATGTATCATGTATTACTTATTCTCAGTATTGATTATATGACTCAAAAGGCAATGGAAAACAGTCATTGAAGATAGGTGCAGAATACTACTATAGATAACTAGTACTCTCTAGGTGAGAAATGGAGGTATGTATGACTAGATAAGGAAATGAGTCTATTATATATTGAAAGCAAGAGATGATAAATGAACAGCTTGACTGTTACACTGGTATTCAGAAAATGTTATAAGAACTCAAAGAATGGAGGAAGACCTATACATCTTTGAGGATGAATGAGTGAATGAATGAATGAATGAATGAATAGAAAAATGTTTATTAGAGGTGTCAGACACTGTGCTAACTCTGGGGATACAAATATAAAAGGTATTCTTCTCTAGTCTCTTGTTAGTCATCCTTGTGACTAACAACATTTATTTGGTCAGGGCTTGCTTAGGAAAACATTTTCATTTGTGAGAGCCACTCACAGATATAATTTTTGCTCACAGAGATCTTAGATTGGAAAGGCAGGAGAGTGTCCTGGGGAAGTTATAGCAAGAAAAAGGTAAAATCACAGAGATGATGAGTTGACTCATGAGGCAACTAACTGTTAAGCTTCTTGATGGAGGATTTATGAAAAATCAAGGATAAAAAATTATTTATACTGTGAATACATAAATAAGTATAATAAAATGAATCAGGGTCCACTTTGATATACTCATGGATTCATTGATATTTGGTGATTCAGAAATAGCTTCTACTACTAACAATAACCACAATAATAGTAATAATAATAATTTTACAGAGTTCTTTTAGCATTACAAAGTCTTTTTCATACAACTCTGCTAGCTAAATGGTGTGAGAATCACTTTCTTCATTTTACAGGTAGGAACATGTAGTTCTGAGGAGAAAAGTAACTTGCTCAAGTTAGGAAGTGTCTGAGGTAGGATTCAAATCCAATTCTCTGTGCCGGTTTAGAGAATGCACTAATCAAATTAGTGCCCATGATTACATGAACACCATTCTCTAGTCAAACCTTCTGTTAGCTTAACTATACACCTTCTGTCTTCTCTACTTCATAGTTTACCCACAGGTTAAAGCTGGTAGGGGAGTCTTAGTGAAATATTATTTTTGGGAAGGGATTTAATATTTCATCCTTATTCATAGGATTAAAAGAACAGGGAATGAAACAGAAATAGGCAGAAAAATGCCAGCTGCTTCTCTCTGTACTTTCAGCTGGCTTACTTATTTATCATTTATTGAAGTACTTATTCTTGGAACATGAACTGATTCAGAGTATGTCATGGTATTCTCTTTTTCATTTTTCCCCTCCTGCCTCATGATGGTACAGGTGCCCTGCTGCGGGAAAAGAGAAAATATAGGGAGTGATATATACTAGATGCCATAACATTTGCAGCTAATAATGATGTCAATATTAATTTATGTAACTCAAAAATATCTTATCAAAATATTCATTGGCAACAATGCAGGCCAGAAATGGACTGCAAAAAAAAAGTCTGCCAAATTGACATACCTAATTAGTAGTATTAGTTTCTTCATGATCTCTCATTAGTGCATTCGTTTTTTTTAATTTTCCTACAAACTTTATGTTACCTCCAACTCTACAAGCATTTATAATCAGACATTTATTTTGGAGTTTTTTAAAGAGTTTGAACCTGAAGTATAAAACAACCCTCTCAATTGTCCAAAAGAGCTGCAAAACTAGACTCCGTTGGTATTATATACGTTATTGAAATGAAATGAGAAATCCCAAGAAGGCCTTTTTTTTAGTCCACTTGAAAAATAAATTTAGCCTTGCATATTAGTAATGGAATGTAAAATGTGTTGTAAAATGATGGGTCATATTTGAGAAATGGTCATTTTTCTTCAGGTCTATTTATTTCTTTTGCTTTGTATATTAGGCTAGATCCTGTGACTCACACTGTCTTGCATTACAAATGTAACACTGTCAACTAAGACAAATGAAGACAAAATGAAAAAGAAAGATTTTGTATCTCCTTCTTTCTTTATTACTCTTCCCCCTTCTACTTTTAAATTTGTTTTGAACATTTTAAAAATGAAATAACTGCTTAGGAAGCACTATGTTTGATATGTAGCATCCATGGAAACAGATTTCAGTCCATTTAGATGAACCTCCCCTACAAAAATCCTCAGTGTCTTTCTTCTTTTGTGGCCCCCATAAGCAGGAGGAAAAGCAAGAGAGAAAAAAACATTATTTTGTTTCAGATAATTTGAAAACATGATAAAAATCAGAAGAGAGTAAACAAAGGGAAAAAGACTTAGATGATCTGTCAAAATGATTCACTTTAGAAACTACAATTCTACTACTACTACTACTACAACCACTGCTGGTGTTGCTGCTGTGATTACTATTACTGTTACTGTTACTGTTACTACTTACTACTACTACTACTACTACTACTACTACTACTACTACTACTACTACTACTACTACTAAAAACTGCTACTACTGCTACTATTACCTCAACCATCACCATTGCCCCTTTTAGCTTTAGGAGAAAATGGGGGTTAAAATGTAAACTTGATTATAAGAACTGTTTCTTATTTATGTTTCTGTTTCTTTCCCTGCTTGTTTCTCTAAACCTCTTCTTCCCTCCCTTCTCTTTCTCTTAAAATCCCTGTCATAGAACAGTGCACAAAGCAGCACTCATTAAATAATTAGTGTTCTGAACAAAGCCATTCTTTTTGGTGTTCTTGCTCAAGTAATACTTTAATATTCTTTGGGTGCTGTCTTATCTACACTTGCTTTCATAGGCTAAGCTCTGTTCTCTTGACCTTTTCTGATTCATTCTTGCCAAATTGAGATGAACTAATTCTATATTTCATTGTTTCAAGGTGCTGATAGGGAACCCATAACCTAATCAGAGAAATCAATTCAAAGTGGGACTAATTCCCACATTTTATATGGGGTTGTTACTGTAGAAGACAGGAGAGATTTCTCTAGCCTCCTCATTCTTACACCATTTCTCCAATTTAGTTCCTGCCAGGAGGGAAAACAGGTAGTTGATTCCTGAGGCTGTAACCACTGTCTTTTGAGAGGGAGGATGTTGGGTTAGAATTGTATCTTAAATATTGTTACTCAAGGAGATGTGATTTTTCAGTTTCAACCTGATTTCAGATCTTTTTGTCATTGCTGGAGGGAGGAGGAGGACCCAAGTTTTATATTCAAAGTTTGACTCATTTCCCACTAAATACCATTTCCACATTGAACAAACATAATAGCAATTATCCAAGAAACCCATTATTCAATATTATAGCAAAACAAAAAACTGAGAAGATATACATAGGATTCTGTGTACTAGAGAACATAGAGTGAAGGAGTTCTCCTATTTGGAGGAAGGTAATTAAGCTCAACCAAGAGAGAAGGCCCCACATATTTCACCCAAGAAGAAGTTCCTCAAAGTTTCTAGTGTAGCAGGTTGGGGATAGGGACATAATAAAGACTGTGACCTCTTCTCCTATTAGCTACTTTCCAGAATCTTATTTTTCTTTCAGTATGGAATTGAAAACTTTGATCTCTCTCAGACATGGAAGTCAAAAGCTCTGAAAATCAATTTGAAGAAAACTTGAGGACGACTAAAGAAAATGAAGTTCTCTCCTACTCTCAAAAACTCAGACCCATTGCAGATGCAGGCACAAGGCACTGATCTTTCCAATAAGGAAAGAGTATCATCTTAATGAACTCTGGAACTAAAATTTCAAAAGCAAACTGTTAGTGACTACAAATGATTTGCTATCACCCTTCCTTGGAAACATTTGTTTTTTTAAAAGTAAACTGAAGAAATGAATGATATAAGAATTTTAGGTAGGAACAGAGAGATTGGGGGTGGTTTTGGGTAGGCCTTTTGGTACTCTTCAAATTATAACATGTTGGCCAAATTACAGCATTTAAATTGGCTGTGCTTATATGTAAGAACAAGCCTCCTTTTCAATATTTTAATAATAATATTGCTTACTACTCTAAGTTCTTTACACTTAACTCTTTCGATTCTTTTAACTTTGGGAGGTAGCTATTATCATTATCCCCATTTTACAATGAGGAAACTGAGGTGAACAGAGATTAAAGTGACTTGTCCAAGTGACATGATGACATTTGTCCTTCATTTTTGAGGAAAACTATGGCATCAGGGAAGTGATGCCATGACATACACATAAATTAGATTTGATTGGGGGTGGTGGTGTTGTGTTAAGTAATCAATCTCATCTTCTCTTTCAAAGTCATCTGGGTCCAGTGGCTAGTTATGAATCAGGCTCTGGATGTGAGGCAATAAGGGTTAAATGACTTGCCCAGAATCACACAAGCTAGTAAGGTCTAAGGCTGGATTTGAACTCATTTCTTGCCATTTTCCCTATTACCCAGAATCACACAAGCTAGTAAGGTCTAAGGCTAGATTTGAACTCATGTCTTGCCATTTTCCCTATTACAATGGTAACTTCAAGAGTACAAGAATTATTTGTCTTCTTTGTATTCTTATATATAACATGGCATCTTGCAGGTAGTAATTACTTAATAAATAATTTTTGACTGCTTGATTTTATTATTTTCCACAGTATTCACCCCGTAATACTACTGGTATTGGCATAAAAGAGATTCAAAAATGACTAAGTGTATATGTAGGTCTTGCTTTGACACCAAGTGAATTTTTCAATGACCTATGTCATTTTTACAATGTTTTATAAATTTCACAAAAAAGTGTATCGATGAAAAAGAAGATGAACTTGCTAAGTGGAAGGAGCAAGGAACTACTGACGAGAAGTCAATATGCACCACTGAAATATTAAGAGAAATTGTGGAAGGTCCCTAGCATTTTGAGTGGTCAACCAAAAGTAAATTCATGAAAGGACTTGCTAAGAATTTCACAGAATGAGCAGGCATCTATGTTAGTTACTAACTACTAATCAACAAGATTGTTAAGTTGTGGGAACATCTAAATCAATCTAGGAGATCATAGATATATTGGAGTATTTGATTTTTTATACATTTGTGTATGTTTTCAATGTAATCAACTCAGGCAGAAATAAATGTGTAATATTCATCTTCAGTTCTCTTCTATAACAGACCCATGGGACCAAGTGAGTATTTCCAATAGTTAAAAACTAAGAATCCTCTAAACTGGCAAAACTTTTTTCTCTGAAGTGCTATGATGCTGTTCATCCTTCTTGGATACATTTGTATAATACCCTGCATTATAATAATTTGTACAAACCCTGTCTTACCTATTTTCCTATGAACTCTAGGAAGACAAACACTGATTCTCTTCTTTGCATCTTAGATTGCATTTAACAATCCAAAGATAATGTTTTGTCAGTATAAATTTATTGAATTAGCAGAACTATAGATACTAGGGTAATAATAGCTGATAAAATAGCCATGACCCTGGAGGATCCTTGACTATTCAAACTACAAAGAAGGGGAGAGAAGTTATTTCCTTCTACTCTAGAATGGGGGAAAAAACAAAGACAAACCAACAGGTTTGGTAGAATCCAAGCCACTATTCGCTAGGTCTATTTATTTATTTGTTTGTTTGTTTGTTTGTTTATTTATTTATACTTTGTATCCAAATTTTTCTTGCTAAACTGTTTTGGGATAATTACTAATTCTGAGATTTTTTTCAATGGAAGATTTTATTTATCTTGATTTTTATAAATTTACCCCTATTCTTGCTTCCCTACCCGACCCCCCACAGAAGACAGTCTGTTAGTTTTTACATTGTTTCCATGGTATACATTGATCTAAGTTGAATGTGATGAGAGATAAATCATATCCTTAAGGGAAAAAATAAATTATAAGAGATAGCAAAATTACATAAGATACATTTTTTTTTCTAAATTGAAAGTAATAGTCTTTGGTCTTTGTTCAAACTCCACAATTCTTTCTCTGGATACAGATGGTATTCTCCATCACAGATAGCCCCAAATTGTCCCTGATTGTTGCATTGATGGAATGAGCAAGTCCATCAAGGATGATAATCACCCACCCTCCTGTTGCTGTTAGGGTGCACAATGTTTTTCTGGTTCTGCTCATCTCACTCAGCATTAGTTCATGCAAATCCTTCCATGCTTCCCTGAATACCCATCCCTCCTGGTTTCTTTTTTTTCTTTTTTTGTTTAATATGACTTTATTTATACATTACTAAAATATTTTTGTTTAAGAGTAAACATAATACCCCCTCCCCCACAAAAATATAGAACCTCATGAGAAATAAAGAAAAAAGAGAAAAAAATGTGTTTCAGTTTGTATTCTGATATCATCAGCTCTATCTCCTGGGGTGGATCCTATTCTTTATTATAAGTCCATCACAGAAGTTACTCCCATATTTTTCCACAGTTGCTGTTGTTGACTGTAATTCCCTCCATCCATTCCTCTCCACTACCATATATTATATTTTTTTTCTCCTTTCACTCTGTCCCTCTTCTAAAATGTGCTGTAGGGTAGCTGAATGGCACAGCAGACAGAGCACCAGCCCTGGGGCCAAGAAGTCCCAAGCCCACATACCACCCTAGAGACCCAGCAACCACCTGACCCCATGGTCCTGGACAGGCCACCCAACCCAGCACCTTGCAAAAAGTAAAAAAAGAAAATGATTTATATTGGACTATTCTCTCCTGTGGTCTACCCTCTCCTCTATCACCCACATCCCCCTCCCCATCCCCCTTCTCTCCTTTTTACTCTAGATATCTATACCCTAATTAGTGTGTATGCTGTTAACTCTGAGCTATTTCTGACAAGAGTGAAGGTTCCATCATTCCCCTCACCTTCCCCCCTTTCATATCATTACAAAAGCTCATTGCAGGTGGAACCAAGACAGGAGAAGAGCCTCTCCTAGGTGTTCTCTCCATAATATTTCAAAAACTCTTAAAATTAGGGTTCTAACTAAATCTGTGAGAGATAGAACCCACAGAAAGATCCAGTGAGTCAATTCTCCAGACCATGGAAAATAGTGGAAAGGCTCTGCTCCACAGGGTTAGAGGGGCAGCAGTCCAGAGTGAAGAAACTTTAGCCTCCCAGAGGCAGCCCCAGGGTGCTTGGGAACCTCAGCTCATGGCAGCAGGGGCAGTTTCCTGACCTACACCCCAGGGAGAGCACTGGGCACAAATTGGAGTCAGCAGAGGGAACTTCCGCTAGAGCAAGCACACAAAGCCCAGACCCTTAGGGCAGTCAGCATGTTCAGTTCAGCAGCAGCTTATTGCAGCAGCCCAGATCTAGGAAATGGAAGCAGACTGGAGCCAGTAAGCAGGAGCCCCCAGGCAATTGAGCCTTGAGTGTTCAGCCCACCAAAGGTAGGGGAGTGGAGAGAGAGACTTTAGAGGTCTGTCCCCTGTACCTGGAACAGGACTCTGGGGCTCTGACCACATTCAGATCCAGATCTCAGTCTAGGCCCCCCCATAGAACAGGACCCCCCTACCTCAGCCCAGTGGCAGAGGGGAGTGCTTGTGGTCATTCACAGACCGGGAGGGAAGTCAGTTTCACACACTGAGATCTTTGTTGGGGGGGTTGTCCCAATAACACTCAAAAGCTCAGGAAGCACCCCAAAACCAGGCACAGGCTGGAGAAATGAGTAAACAGAGAAAAAAAAGGGGAACACCATTGAGAAATACATTGTCCATGATCCCAAGAAGGATCAAAATACTCAGTCTGAAGATGAGGAATTACAAGCTCCTGCATCTAAAGACTCGAAGAAAAAATGGAAATTGGGCTCAGGCTATGGTAAAGCTCAATAAATATTTTGAAAAATCAAGAGATAGAAGAAAATTGGGAAAAGAAATGAGAGAGATGCAGGAAAAGAAGTCAGCGCTTAGTCAAGGAGATCCAAAAAATGCTGAAGAAAATAACATGTTAAAAACCAGCTTAGGTCAAATGGATAAAACAGTAGCCAGATGGAAAAAAGATAAGAAAGTTCTCTGAGGAAAACAAATCCTTAAGATGTAGAATGGAGCTAAAGGAAGCTGATGACTTTACAAGAATTCAAGACACAATACTTCAACACCAAAAGAATGAAAAATTAGAAGAAAATGTGGAAACATCTCATTGAAAAAAAAAACTGATCTGGAAAACAAATTCAGGAAAGATAATTTAAAAATTATTGGGATACCTGAAAGTCATGATCAGGAAAGGAGCCTTGACCTCATTTTAAAAGAATTCCTACATGAAAATTGCCCAGATATCCTAGAAGCAGAGGGCAAAATAGAAATTGAGAGAATCCACCAATCTCCCCGGAAAGAGATCCAAAAAAAAAAAAAACCAAACTCCAGAACCAAGTTCCAGAACTCCCAAGTCAAAGGAAAAATATTACAAGCAGCCAAAAGAACATAATTCATATATCATGGAATTACAGTCAGGATCACACATACTTAACAGCAACTATATTAAGGGCTCATAGGGCTTGGAATATAATATTTTAGAAGGCAAAAGTGCTTGGAATGCAACTGAGGATCAACTACCCAGCAAAACTGAACATCCTCTTCCAGGGGTAAAAGATGGGCTTTCAATGAACCAGGGGAATTTCAATTGTTCTTGTTAAAGCAACCAGACTTTCAAATATAGGACTCAGTGGGGCGGCTAGGTGGCATAGTGGATAAAGCACTGGCCCTGGGGTCAGGAGTACCTGGGTTCAAATCCGGTCTCAGACACTTAATAATTGCCTAGCTGTGTGACTTTGGGCAAGCCACTTCACCCCGTTTGCCTTGCAAAAACCTAAAAAAATCTCCAAATATAGGACTCAGGTGAAGCATAGAAAACAGAGAAGGGTAAAATATGAGGGACTTAATGATGATGAACTGCATGTATTCCTGCATAGAAAAATGATACCGATAATATGTATATAAAACTTCTCATTTAATAGAGCAGGTAGAAGGAGCTTTTATAGATGAAACATAGGAGAGAACTGAATTTGAAGATATAAAAGGAAGAGAAGGGAGACAGGGGAAGGGTGGGGATGTGAGTGATAGAGGAGAAGGTGTATCATGGGGGAGAGTGGTCAGATATAACACATTTTCTATTTTACTTCTTGCAAGGGGCTGGGATTGGGTGGCTTGTCCAGGACCACATGGCTGGGTGGTTGCTGGGCCTTAGGAGTGGTATGTGGTGGGCTCGGGGCCTCTTGACCCCAAGGGCCAAGTGATCAGTTTGCTTTGCCACTCAGGTACTCTACAGCACAGTTTAGAAGAAGGACAGAATGAAAGGAGAGAGAAAATATAATATATGGTAGTGGATAGGTACGGATGGAGGGAGTTGCGATCAGCAATGGCAATGGTGGAAAAATATGGAAGTAGCTTTTGTACTGGACTTATCATAAAGAATGTGATCCACCTGAGACAGAGCTGGTGGTGTTGGAATACCGACTGAAGCGCATTTTTTCTCTTTCCTTTACTTATTTCTCATGAGGGTCTATATTCTTTGGGGGATATTATGTTTATTCTTAAACAAGAATATTTTAGTAATTATAAAAAAACATCATTTGTACAAAAATAAAAATAAATTAATTTAAAAATGTTAAATTTCATTTAAAAAAACTCATTGCAAAAAAATCTTATTTGAAATATTTTAGCCTATTCCACCTCTCCTTTCTCTTACTCAAAATATTTTTTGAGCTCTGTCTTAGCCTGAGCCCAGCTTCCATTATTTTTGGATTCTTTAGATGCAGAAGCTTGCACTTCCTCATCTTCAGATTGATTATTTTGATCCTCCTTGGGATCATAGACAAAGTATTTGTCACTGGTCAGGTTCCTTTTTTTCCTGCTTACTCATTTTCCCAGCCTGTGCCTGGTTTCGGAGGTGCTTCATGAGCTTTTGAGTTTTATTGGAACACCCTCACAAGCCTCAGTGTGTGAGACTCTGACTGCTTTCCTAGTCTGTGAATGACCACAGGCACACCCCTCTGCCACAGGATTGGGGGGGGAGGTACTTGTTCTATTGGGGGGGGGGGTAGACTGCTATCAGTATCTGAATGTGGTCAAAGCCCCAGAGTCCTGTTCCAGGGACAGAGGACAGACCTCAGAATTCTTCCTCCACTCCCTTACCTTCGGTATGCTGGGCACTCAGGGTGCAGCTGCTTAGAGGCTCCTGTTTGCTAGCTACTTCCATTTCCTGCATCTGGCCTGCCAGCTGCACCATGGCCATGATGAGTCCAATGAGTGCCATGAGTGTACTCAGGACTTGGGCTTTTTGCTCGCTCTGTCAGAGGTCTCCCTGCTGATCTTCAAAGTTATGCTTGGTTTTCTCCCTGGGGTGCAGATCAGAAAGCTGTTTCTGCTGCCAGGAGCCATGGCTCCCAGGCACCCTGGGACTGTTCCCCAGAGACTGAAGTTTTTTCACTCTGCCAGGGCTGCCCCTGTAACCCCGTGGAACAGAGTTTTCCCACTATTTCCAGGTTATCTTGGGCTGGAGAATTGCCTCATTGGATCTTTTTATGGTCTCTGTCACTCAAAAATTTAGTTAGAGTCATAATTTTAAGATTTTTGAAATATTTTGGAAAGAGTATCTAGGAGAGCCTCTTCTCCTGCCGCCGTCTTGCTCTGCCCCCTAATTCTGAGATTTTTGGAAATCTTCCCTTGCCTTGGGAAATGGACTTGAAGTGACATAAAGAAATGGTTTTTAGTGTTAGGAACTGAAACAGAGGGTGTTTCATAAAGATAATGGTTTTCACAACATATATTTTTCTCTTTCTCCCCCCCCTTACCTTTTTCTTAGGAAGACCCAAGTAAATGGATATATAAACTCTGACTAAAAACTTTTTTGGAAAGTTTCCTATACTGTAAATATAAATCACATTGTGCTTTTGCCTTAAAAAGGGTGTAATTTTAATTTTAATTTTTTAAATGTACTAAATGTACTAAAACATTGTATAAAATAGAGGCCAGAATATTTTGAAGGACCAGGAAGGGCTTCATTCATAAGAAAGCATTTGAAATGACCCTTGGAAAAATGGATTCTAAAAAATGGAGATGAGAAAATAGCGAGGGGAGTAATCAGTCATAGGAATGATAGGAGCATCATAGATGAGGAATACTAAGGATGGTTTTTTGTTTTATTTATTCTATTTTATATTTATATACTTAGCCAAAATTTTTATATACCTTTATTATGAAGAATTTTTGGTATAAATATTATTTTGTCAACTGCTATTTCTACATTGATTGATATAACAATGAGATTTAAACTTTTTTGTTTGTAGTATGATTATGCTAATTGTTTTCTTGATGTTGAATCACCAGTATAAATCCAAAGTGATCACAATCAATATTTTGAGATATGTTGTCCTAATATTTTTGCCTGGGACAATAATTTGAAAATTTTGCTTTGTATTTAAACATTATATTGGTCTATTGTTCTTGCTCTTTGCTGTATCTTTGATTTATGTATTACACACACACACACACACACACACACATGTCTCACAGGGCATTTGATAGAAATGTTTATTTATAATTTTGATAATAATTTGCATAATATAGTTATTCATTTTTCTTTGAAATTTGATAGAATTCTCCTGTAAATCTTGCTGGATCAGATCTACTTGACTTCCTGATTTGTTCGGCTAGTTCTGTCTTCCCAGTCAACCAGACAGTTATCTAACCTGAGAGATAGTTGTCTTTGATATTTCCATTTCCTTACAATTAATTTTGAATGCATCTGAAGTTAATCTGAAATAACTTAATTCATGAAACTCTGCCCACTTTTCCACTCCTATGGCAACCACTATGTCAGATCCCTATTACTTCTTGTCAGAACTGTTATAAAAACATCCTAATTGGTTACCTTACTCATAGTCTTTTTCCTTCTCTAATCTGAAAAGATGACTGTGAAAATTATGTAACTCATCCACTACTTGGATTACTTCATTGCTCTTGAATTAAACACACACACACACACACACACACACACACACACACACACACACATATGGTGGATACTGTTGCTTAAAAGATAAAACATAGACCTTTTTGATTTGGTTTTCTAACCTTTCCACACTTTTTTTATGGGCAAGTCACTTTATCACTCTGAAACTATTTACTCATCTGAAAAATGGGAATAATAATTACAGTCATACACATGTTTCTGTTTGGATCCCAAAAGAAAATATTTTGAAAACTTAAAAGTAATATATCACTATAAGCAACCACCAACATCATTTTCATCTTCATGAATAGCAGAAATCTTTATATTCCAAGCTTTGACAAGTCTGAACCAATTACATCTCTCATACTTGCTCTGCTTTTTAGACTTCTATAATTTTTATATTTGTCTCCAAGCCAGGAAATTGGTTTTCCCTCCCTGTTTCTGCTTGTTAAATTCATCCTTTCCTTCAAACTTTAACTCATGTGCCAATACCTTCATGAAGTCTTCATCAATCCTCTCATATGAATATTATCACTTCCACTTCAATAAATATAGTGAGTAGCACCTGGATCTCTTTGAACTTATCATATTCTTTGTGTATCTGTCTTAATCCTTCTATTAGAATGGAGGATCAGCTTGGGTACAAGGTAGACATCTAATTTTTTGATATAATCATTTTATTTCATCTCTTGCCTTTATACAAGGCATCTCTTGTGCCTACAATGCTTTCTCCTTACCTTGACCATCTCAAATTCCTGGCTACCTTCAAGACTCAGTTCAGGGACCATTAATCATATGACTGAGAACCAATACTCCGTTTTCTAGTTAAGGTGTGTGTGTGATCTTGGGCAAGCACCTTAATCTCCTCAGAGTCTCAATTTCCTTATGTTGAAATGAAGGATTTGGAGTAGATGACTTCTATGATCATTTCTAGCTTTAAATCCACAATCTTGTGACCCTCTCTTGAGATTTTTTAATGTTTTTTTTCAGTTGGTAATGTTCTCTCCCCCTTCCTCTAAACTATTTTGCATTTATTTTACATATACTATTTTTTTTTTTGGTAAGGCAATGGGGTTAAGTGGCTTGCCCAAGGCCACACGGCTAGGTAATTATTAAGTGTCTGAGACTGGCTTTGAACTCAGGTACTCCTGACTCCAGGGCTGGTGCTCTATCCACTACACCACTTAGCCGCCCCTATTTTACATATACTATTTATCTATGTATATGTTAAAATGATTATTGATAGCTTCTGTATAACACTTGAAGGTTTAAAGTACACAAATGTTTTCTAATTTGAACTTCCCAACAAACCTGGGCAATAGGTGTTATGTATCTCTAATTTACAGATCAATAAACTGAGACTGAGAAATGTCTTGTGCTATTCCTGGGCTTACACAGCTAATAGCTGAGGTACTGATGGATTGAATTTAAGTCTATCTTGATTCCCAGTATAGCATTTTCCCCTTCCCCTCTTTCTTAGTGTTCTCCCTTCCCCCTTCCTCGAAGAGGAAAAGTTCCTTGAACTGAGGGATGATCTAATTTTGATTTTGTGTCTCCAGCATTTAGAAAAGTGCCTGGATTTGTAGGTGCTAATAAATACTTGTTGAATTTCATTTTAACTTTGAGGCTTCCCACAACATAACATTTAATAAATTTCTGTCAAATTTTTTGGATGATATCAATAAGAAGCTTTTTCCCCCTGCAGCTATCCAGACCCACTGCTGATTACAGACTTTGTACATAGCCAGACAGTGGTTATTTCATGTGGAAGTTCATGTCTGTGTGTTTTGGGATGTCCTATTTTATCTGAGGAGAAAAGTTGAATTACTTATTCATTTTATAGTTTATGAGACCCAGGATACTGGGACTACTCTTTTATAATGCTGATAGCAGGTGTCCAGAAAAATACCTCCTTTAATTGCTTGTACCATACTGTAATGTATTCCACTAAACAATAAATACAATATAATACTAGACTAGGTGTTGCAGTGAATAGAGCACTGGACTTGTAATAAATATGACTCACTTCCCTGTGTTCAAATTTGACCTCAGACACTTGCTAGTTGTATAACCATGGTCAAGTCACTTAACCCTATTTGCCTCAGTTTCCTCATATGTAAAATGTAATGGAGAAGGAAATGGCAAACCATTCCAGTATCTTGCCCAAGAAAAACCCTAAAAAGGGTCACATAGAGTCAAACAATATGAAAAGGACAAATAAAAACAATAATACTTTCTAATACAAGGCATTTTCTGCAAATCATAGTTCTATTTCAGACGAGGTTTTACTTGTGTTTTTCTAAATTTAGATTAATGATCACCAAGGTTTTTACTGTATCCTATTGGTTTTAACCTTATATTACTCACATTACTTAATTCTATCCAATACTCCTGCTACACAGGGAGAAATGAGAGTCTGGTTGAGTAGAAGACACATTCAAATAATAGTTGAGTGATGTCACAAAAGGAAGAAAAGTGAATAAATATCCATTACATTTTCAAAGAGAATTTTGACATTCATTGTAAATTGGACCAATGTTATTATACATTATTATTGGAGTGAAATGAAACATGTAAAGTGAGTTAGTCATACTTTTTATGATACAGAGCTATTTTATGTGTGATATATTTGTAACAGTCTTTCATTTTGTGTTCCTGATGTGAAGAAAATACAAATTCTAATAAAGTCAATAGAAGTGATTGAGATTTCTGAAAGATAAATGAAATGGAATTTTTGATTGAGATGAATACATTAAGTTGTTTGGTTTTAGAGTTGATATTGCTTTATGTATAGGCCTCATAATAGAACTCCAAGTACATAAAGGGAATTCATTCAATAAACTAGAGTCAAGAAAGTAATTTTAAATATTTAATGATTTAATTAAGTTTTATTAGAGTGATGCTCGTTGCTTTGCAGATGAAAATTTGACAATGGTCTCATCTGTTTTCTTCCCTATTTCATACAGTATATTGGTTCACTTTATTTATATAAATTTTCATAAACACTTGGTAAATATGAACTGTGTCAAATGGAAAAATCCTTTTCTTTATCCATACTAAACATTTATAAAGAATCACAGGGTATCAAATCAACAGAATTTGGTCTACTATTCTTTTTATTCAAGAATAATTTTTTTATTTTCTTCCTTTTAAAAAATATTTATTTATTTTCATCCATATGCACATGTATATTTTTAAGTTAGTAAATTTCCTTCCACCCTCCCATTCCACCCCCTTCCCCTCAGTGGTGAATAGCCAGGTTAGCAATGTACATACATATTTTGGATAACCATGTTTACATATTAGTCATTTTAGGTATGAGGAAATTAAAATTAAGGGAAAGAAATATACGGGATAATTATTATACAGTGTTCATCGGATTCTGAAGAGTTGGCGTTTCTTTTTTTGTTGTTTTGTTTTGTTTTTCTTACTCTGGATGGGGATAACTTTGTCCATAGCTGGTCTAATACAGTAGTCCTAGCTCTCTGAACTGCTGACAGGAACTGCTTCCATTAAGGTTGATCATCTCACAATGTTGTCATTAATGAATACATTGTTCTCTTGGGTCTACCCCCTTTGCTCAGCATCAGATCCTGTAACTCATTTCATGCTTCTCTAGAGTCTGACAATTTATGGTTTCTTATAGAACAATAATATTCCATAGCATTCATGCACTATAACTTATTTAGCCATTCCCCACTTGATGGGCATTCCCTCAATTTCCAATTCTTTGCCACTACAAAAAGAGATAATATGAATGTTTTGAAACTTGTAGGACTTTGCCCAATTTTTATAATTTCTTCTGGATAAAGACCTAGAGTTCGAATTGCTGTGTCAATGGGTATGAACAATTTTGTTGCTCTTTGGGCACAGTTCTATATTGCTCACCATCATTTTCTTCCTAAAATATTTAGCTTTTGGGTGGGTAGGTGGCATAGTGGATAAAGCACCGGCCTTGGAGTCAGAAGTACCTGGGTTCAAATCCAGTCTCAGACACTTAATAATTACCTAGCCGTGTGGCCTTGGGTAAGCCACTTAACCCCATTTGCCTTGCAAAATCCTAAAAAAAAAGAATTTAGCTTTGTGCAAAATAACTGGGGAGCTTCACCCCCTTGATATGATCATTAATGTAGTAGAATTGATAAAATTCTGAACCTATAATCAAGGTGACATTGAGTACAAATCCTGAGACACTTAGTAGCTATGTGATTAACTACAAACAACTTAATCTCTTCCAAGCTCATCTGTTAAATGGGGCTAATAAAAGCATTTACCTCACAGAATTGTTGCAGAGATCAATTGAAGCAAAATATATAAAGTCATTTAAAAACTTTAATGCACTGTATAAATGTTAGCTGGTATTATCTTTATGCTTACTGTAATTTAGGAATTGCTTCATGACCTAGCTCTCAGATGAGGCAAAATGATATTGACTATATATGAATGTATGTTTGTGTGAAGATATATGTATGTATGTATATGTATGTGTGTGTATTTAAAAACTCATTTCTAAAGGGTGGTCACTAACTACTTACTGGCAGGCAAAAAAGAGTTGGGATGCTTTATTTTTATTTTTTGTTTCCCATTAATTATTTCTAGCTCTCTGGTATACATAGAATGAACAGGATTGGGATAAGCTTGGTTTTTAGCTGTCTAAGAATGTTTCTTTACAAGAGGAAATATGTAGAAGGGAAATTGCTGCCTATATAGCTGAACCTTCTTCTATTATAGGGATTAAGAAATCTTTAAAATAAGAATCCATAAATTGATGTTTGTAATTTTGGTGCCTATGTACCAGTGAATGAAAAGAATGAATGAATGAATGGATGAGTGATTTAATGAATGAATGATAAAACACTTATTAAGCATTGTGCCATACATTTTGCTAAGCTCTGGAAATATTAATAGAAAAGGAAGACAGTTCCTGCTCTTGGTAAGTTACATTTTAATACACAACACATTTAGGAGAGTTCTGTCATAGTGTAGACAAAAAGACCCACTGGTTATCGGCTACAGTAGCATGTCAAATGAAAATGCATCTTCCCAAGAGTGTTTCCTAATAATACAATAACATATTTTCTGATAATGAACCATCAATAGCCAAGACTGAAGAAGCAAATGCTATAGCATCTTCAAACAGAATTGCTAAAGTCTCTTGTGTTTGCCTCATTCCTCTTCCAAAGGATTAGAAGTCCCATTAGGAACTGCTGAGGAAGTGCTAGATTCAGAATAGTTGTGATCTTGTAGGATGATGAATTTCTGGGGACAATTATGAAATCTAGGACAGAAACCAGGTGGGAAATGATGAGACAAACTATCATGGGATGGCCTCATTAGTTAAGGATCTGGAAGGTAGTCTCTGATGTTCACTTCTATACTATTCAACCAAACAGTGGGAGGGACCCTAAGGAGAGGTAGTCCCAAGAATGGTATGAGTTTCAGAGTAGAAATATTTGAGAGATATTATCTTTCAGGATAGTACCCACACTGAAAATATCATGTATTCATCGGGCTGTTGAATTAAATATAATATAATATAATAGTTCTAGGAGTTAGGGATGCAAGGTCCTAGGCAAAATTAGAAAAGAGGGAAAAATACCAAAAGATAAAAAAGTAAATAAACAAGACTTTAAAAGAATAAAATGATAGGAATTAAATACTTTATTTGGTCTCTGACAATAACTTTACATTAATTGGAAAATTTAACAAAGATAGTCACCATTTACTTGAAAATTGTTCTAATAAAATATATTTTTTTTGAGGAAAGTGATTTTAAAATAAACTGAACTCTTATCTTTGGCATGCAGGCTCTTGTTTTCTCTATTTTTAGAGAATTTTCTTTGCTTGTGTAATTTGACCGTTTATTAGAACCAATTAATGTCATTTTTTTTCTAGACCTCCACAGTTAAGCTATGTTAGAAAAATAAATATTGTGTCTTTCAAATATTATTCCATATTGCTTAATGTAATGCAGTCATTCATTAAAAGAGTTCATGAGCTATAGTATATTTGGGTAAGGAGATAAAAGAGAAATAGGAATCCTGAGTTTTAATTTTGTGGCTTTAATGCTCTAAAATCTTAAATGCGGTATTTCTGTTACATAGTCTTATAATTTATGCTTTTAAGGCTATTGCAGAGTTTGAGAAGATAGTGGATAGTGGATAGTTCAATTAAGAATGTTCTATTATCCTTGAAATTCCATAAATATATGCTATAAAACCTGGTGACTTGAATACAAAATTGGGAATGGGGGATGACAAAATTATATTGGAAATCATGATTCAAAATTGCATTATGACAAAGATCAGTGGCTGCTAAATAATAGATTTATCTTACTCCAATTAGTATTTTAATCACGAAGATATTGGTAGAGGGTCAATAATAAGAATAATAAGATGAACAATGGTAACATCATATAGCACTTTATTTCCAAAAAGTATTTACATATTTTATCTCACAGTATTTCCATATTTCTTCCTCACAACAATCTTAGGAAATAGACAGTATTATTACTCCGTTCTTATGAAACTGCAAATGAGAGAGATTAAATGAGTTGGCAAATATCAAAATATATGAGATAAGATTTGAACACAGAAATTGCTAACTCCAAGTTTCACATCTATTTATACTGTTCTGTCTCCCAGAAAGGAAATGGCTGATTATTAAAAGAGATCTTTTCTTAATTAGCCATCAGCAAACAGTAAGAGCATCAACATATTAAACAAAAATCTGGCCCATTCAAATTAGCTATTGATAAAAAAAACTAAGAAATGGATAAAAGAACAGACATTTACAGGCACCATCACAATTCTCTATGGAAATATATCTGATATATGTATGAATCAATTAGCATAGTGAGGAACTCAAAAGATTCTGGAAACTGACTCAGCTTGTGATCTTTGGATCCTAAGGAATTGTGGTTTCAGAATTCTTACATTTTTTTGAAGTTTTCGTCATTATACTGTTGTTATTTTATGAATTGTCCTCCAGGTTCTACTTACTTCACTATGAATCAGTTTATACAAGTCTATATGGGTTTCTCTGAAACTGTCCCCTTTTGAAACTGTCATTTCTTAGAACACACTGAATTTATAAATATTTGTCCATCTATTCCCCAATTAATGGACACCCCTTTTATTTTCACTTCTTTGCTACTACAAAAAATCTGTTGTAAATAATTTTGTACATATTGGTCCTTTTCATCTTTCATTGGGCTCTTTAGGCATCAGCTTCCTAAATAGCATGAATCAGTAACTGGAAAATCATGCTCACAAAAAACTCAGGAGAGTAATTTAATTAAGCAATATCATTTCATGGTCATTTAATGATGAAAGTGGAAGAGGAAATCAAATAGAAAAAATATGATTTTTATAATAAACTATTTAAAATAAGTTAAGAAGTATATTAATTATGCATAAAAATACACTTTATGAAATCGAGATTTATACAATAGATAAATTAAAGTGATTATTCATTTTACAATGCAAACAAAAACTATTCACTTTATAGTAAGATTCACAATAGCTTCCCTTTATAGCTAGTTCCTCTAGTATATTTAAATGAGTTGACATGTAAAAATTTAATTCATAAACAATTAGTACCATCTGCTACATAAAGTAAATCTCACCTAGTAAGACATTCAAGGAATATCTTTGGACATAGATAGTATGGAATTTGCTTGTAACTATCTATTTTCCAGATACCATGCATTTTTACTTTGTCTTACTGTGTTGTCATATATTTTGTGCACAAAATCCAGATGCTAGGTTCAAGTATTCTTCATGGCAAAGAGCTGATGCTCTGAAGCAAATACAAAAGAGTGGTTGTTAAGTTTGTCATTAGTGCAAGCCAATTTTTCTATTGCTCTTTTCATCTCTCTGATGTTGATGATAAAAATGATAGCTCACATGTATATAATGTTTCCACGTTTATGAAGTGCTTTGTGCACATTTTGAACTTCATAACAATTTTGTGAGGGAAAGACTAGCTAATATTATCCGATTTTATAGATGATGAAACGGAGGCTGGGAGCAAGAGATTAAATGGCTTTTCCAGGGTAACACAGTTTTTTAAAATGTCAGGATAAATTGATAAAATGACTAAATTTAAATTTCACCAGTATCTGTACACAAATATTTAAGTTTTCAAGTTCAAGACTCTTTTCACTATGTTGCAACCCATTTCTCAGACATCCCCCTCCCTCCATCTTAGCATTGAAATAAAGAACAGTTAAATCCTCTGTGGCTTTCCTAGTTTTTCTGATTGTGTTTTATGAAAAGGAGTAAATTTGTAAGTAAATGAGCAACTTCATTGAAAGAATTACAAGAAGATATTTACCACACTCTGGAAGGTGTATCTGAATTAGAGAAACCTTATAGCCCTGTGGAGAGAAGCCATCTGAGTAATCCATGTGATACTCTGATCAGAACTATACAGCTCCAGGCTAGGCATAGCACTCCAAACTAGTTAGTGAGTTTAAAAAGAACATTGCTTACACTTACAAATGAATTGAATATACTTCTCATATGAATGGAAATCGAATTGAGAGAATTCTAAACTATACTCAAATGACTAAGACTTTTTAATGGGGCTGTTTTTTATAAACTGGAATTTAGAGCAATCTGATGTTGTAGTGAGAGATTTAGGAAGTCAACTAAGTGAGTCAAACTAAGCTGCATATTTTTTGAAGATTGTTCTATTTCACCAGAGTTCATTATTCTTAAACCTGGGAATTAGAAATCTTGGACCCCCAAAGGGGAGTTTTTTGGTTTGGAAAATACTCTTCCTTTTTCTGTCATCTATTAAAATAGCATGATGTGTCTTTAGTAAATTAGCCACAGATAGCTAAAGACAGGGAGACAGTACTATGGACAGTGAAGGACATTGGGGATAGGAATAAAAAAAATGAAATTACTTCAGGGTCTTAGGCTACTAGTAATTGACTGCCTAAATTTATACTAGGAACACTGTGAGTACCCTGCAAAACTTAATATCATGTCAATGTGAATGGCAATAGTTCTAATCATTATGCCTATCTGAGCCAGTGGATAAGATTTTCAAGCATACAAATATATAATTACTGGGTTTCTTCCAAGCCAAGAGAATTTTCTTCCTTGACTACAATTTGACCAACTTGAGAAGGAGTTTTAGAGAGTTTCCTTTTAGAAAGTAAATTTTCCTATATTATTTTGCTGTTTTTCCTCTGGTTCTCCTATCATTGGACCACTGGGTTTGGAAGGAAAATAAAAAGAAGGTTTTTAAAAAAATGTTTAGGAAATAGTTTCCTAAAGAAAAACTGCATTGTGTTTTTTCCCCATGGCCAGCTCTTTTGATACAAGTGCACTTTAAAATTTTTTTCTTTTCTTTTTAATTTAGGACAAGCATTTCTATAACATAATAGAATAGAAAGGATGATTGTTCAAGAAACTGTAAATCTATTGCTATATAGTAATTGGTATTTCTTTTAAATATATAATACAATTATATAAATGTCCTTTATTCCCATTTTTTCCTTTCCCTTACCCCCTGCAGATGGTTATTATTAAACATAAATTATATATTATATATACATATATATATACATAATTCTATTTATCAGTTCTTTCTGTGGATGCAGATGATATCTTCCTATATATCCTTTGTAGTTAGAGTAGCATAATCAAAATGTCTTATTTGCTCAAAATTATTCTGAAAATAATATTGCTATTATTGTGAATAATATTCCCTTTGTTTTACTCATTTTACCCTTAATTATTTCATACAAGTCTTTCAAAGTGAAGGAAAATTTCCCAGGATGTGGAAAAATTGTGACATTAGTTCATTGTATAAACTGATCCAACCATTTTGGATAACAATATGGAAATATGACCAAAGAAGTATTAAACTGCCCATACCTTTTGACCTAGCAATACCACTAGTAGGTATACTTTCCAAGATGATTAGGGAAAAAAGGAAAAGAACCTATATGTTATAAAATATGGTGGCAAAGAACTAAAAATTATATGGATGCTCATCAATTGGGAAATGACTGAACAATCTGTGATTTATGATTGTAATGGAATGTATCATGAAAAAGAAAACTGAAAAGGAGAGTGTGAGAGAATGTGGGAGCATAGTAGAGTTCAGAGTGTAGCCTGGAGAACAATTAGTATAATAGTTAACATTGGCATATAATAATGTTATGAGTGTGATAGTTTACTGTGACTTATTCATTTTCATTATGAGCACATATGCTCATTTAAATCTATATTGAGCAGAATTCATCTTGATTAAGAACTAAAAGCATGGAAATATTCATATATGCAGATAAAGATTTTTGAATTATTCCCATAAGGGAAATATGTTAAAATATATTTTTTTAGTTTGGACATTCCTCTGCATCAGTTTTCACAAATTAACTCAGCTTTATACAATGCAGTCAACTTCAACATGAACAATTTAATTTTATAACTGATTTGTGAAGAGTTAAATATTTAAATATTTTAAAATGGAATGGCCACCAGCACTAGGAATATAATAGTTAAATATGATGAGTAACTATAAATATGTAAAGTAAACTCTTACATAGCATGGTTGAACACTGAGCTGTCCTTTTATTAATAAAATGTTCTTATTAATGCAGGATTATCACATATATCATACTGGGATGAACAGTTGTTTAAAAGTTAGAATAATATGTAATATCCTTGATTGTTCAAGTATGATGAATCTAACACTTTTAAGGTTCATGATATTTTGAGATTTCATGGTATCTCATAATCATTATTATACATAGTGATTGTAAATATTTAATTCATAAAACATGAATTAAATACCACATATATATATATATATATATATATATATATATATATATATATATATATATATATATATATTTAACATTTTTCCAGACAATGGAAATTAAATTTAAAACATGAGAAGCAACATAGTTTCTGCTTCCAAGAAGATTCTAGTGTAGAGAGAAAACAATATATATATATGTACAGTTACCTGTTATAGAAAATGAAATATGCAGAGGATTGGGTACTCTGGTAACAATCAGTAACCTTCCAGGAGGAGGAAGAGATTATACTAAGTCAAGGCACTATAGAAGTCTTTGTGGAAGATTGGACATAGGATTTAGGACAATGAAGAAAAGAAATATTGCAGCAGGTGCTTCTGTAAGATTATCTTCCAGGCAGAGAGGAAGTGCTAGATTTTCATAATAGACAATGATAAATGAGGTGCCTTTGCCATATAATAACCAGTATAAATGAGGGAAGAGTAACTATCAAGTAGTATCTATGTTGATGGAGAAATAACCTGTAAATTCATAAATTTCAATAATGTTGAACCTTCCAACAAAATTGTATACAAATAACAACTTCTCCCATAATTCTTTACTTTGGTAAATTAAATTACTACATTCACAATAGGGCAGCTAGGTGCTAAAGAGATGGAACTGGAGTCAACTCATCTTTGTGAGTTCAAATCTGACTTCAGACACTTACTATCCTCTGTTCCTCATTCTGTAAAATGAACTGGAAAAGGAAATGACAAATCACTCCAATATCTTTCCCAAGAAAGCCCCAAATGAAGAATAGGACATGATTAAAACGACTGGACAAAAAAACTAATATTCAATACTTTGTTTCACATTTTTTTTGTATTTTAAATTAGTATATTGGGTTTAGTAAACACTGTGCTAACTGTTTTGATGAAAGTAGAAGCCCCAAGTTCTATAAATTCTTAGCCTTAGTAAAGATATTATCTGGGTTTTGTTTTATTAATCATTCTTTATTTTAGTCTTTAAGAAGTTCTGATTCTTTCATTTAGACAAGGGATTAATTATCTTTTTAAAACTTAATTTTTACCAATTTTACTAAGCAATGCTTTAGGTTACTGATGTCTGAAGAATAAAAGGAAGAAGCAAGTAACCAAGCAAATAGAAGAAAAACAGTGTAAGAGTAGGGAGAAAAGGAACAATGGGGAAATGTGTATGTATGTACATACGTATAAAAATATGTATATATATATATGTATATGTATATAAAATTATGTTTGTTCTTTATTCTTGAAGAAGACCATGGCATCAGTAGAGGTGATACCATCACAGAACATGAATTGGATTTGAGTGAGGGGGTGCTGTGCTAAGTCACCTGCCTTCCCTTCTCCTCTGTAGCCATCTAAATTCAGTTTTCATATATGAATCAGGACAAATGACAATGGCCCTGGATGCAAGCCAAAGTTAAGTAATTTGCCCAAGGTCACACAACTAGTAATTTGGAAGTGTCTCTGAGGCTGGATTCGAAGTCCTATCTTCCTAACTTCAAGACTAGTACTCTATTAATTGTGCCACCTTGCTGCCCAATGTATATGACTCTAGGCAAGTCACTTAATCTGTTTGCATATACATATATGTGTATACTTATGCCTATATGAATATAGAATGTATATATTTATAAGCATATACATAAACATACATATACCAAACACATACACACATACAGATGTATAAGAACCTAAAAATCTCATAATTATCTATTTCTCATCTAGAGCATAAATTAATTGAAACAACTGAATGAATTTTTAATTTAAATATTTTATAGCTTAAAACCTGGATCGTGTTTGGTTTGCATAGGTTGAGGTCTCTTTTGGGGACAGTGTCCAATAACTCTTTTTGGTCTGTATTGCCTCCACTCAGAGTTACTCCTAGGATATCTCCAAATTGAGATCAAATATAGCTTATGTTTCTAATTACAAAGATGTGGATAACATGATCCCCTAATACTATTGAAGTATTTGAGGTGACAATGCAAATAGAAAATATGGGACTTGCCTTTATTTCACAACTCAGAAAGAAAACTCACAGCAATCTATAAACAACAAATATAATTCTCTTACCTCTCAGGACATCCCCATCTTTCTCTAAGATTCTAAAGTGCTCTAGACATGTAATACTTTGTGGTTTGAGTTTTCCTCAAGGGAAACAAACTCAGGGTTTCCATTAGTCAACCTTCCAACATTCTTTACCCCAGAGACCCAGACAGATATACATTCTTCTGGTATTTTGCTGAGGGCTCATATTCCCCAAAAGAAAGAAGGAGCAAGAATTTGAAGCTACTAAACAGTCAATCCCCTCTCAATCAGATCTGGACTATCTAGAATAAGTCCCAGTAATGACAGACGTAGTCCAGGTATGTCTCATTTTAGATTTCTATATTTCTCTTCCAGGTTCAATGACTGTAGATGCAATCTTCTCTTTTCAAGGGGCTCCTGCTGTCCAAGAAACCTCTGTGCTCTTCAGGTCTGTTTCTTCTTCTTCCTTTTTTTAAATAAATCCTCTAACAATAACAATTGATAAAACTCAAACCCCCAAAACAAAATCAATCATTGCATCATTTTGTGGAAATGAAATGTCCTCTATTAAAAAACAATCAAACCAAAAAAAAAACCCATGGATAAAGCACCAGCCCTGGAGTCAGGATGCCCTGAGTTCATAGCTGATCTCAGATACTTAACACTTCCTTGGGAAAATCACTCCACTGCATTGCAAAAATCAAAAGTCAAAACAATAAACAAAAAAACAACCCCCAAACCTGTATAATTTGGTAGACTGTATTTGGGTCACCAAAGGGGCATGAACAAATGGTATCCAATTAGAAACCCTTTAATACTGCCCAGATTTTTGAATCAAATTGTTCCTATGTAGTGGGTACTACCTGTAATCTGACTGAAGTAAGTTGTACTAAGAGAAAACAGTAGCACATTTTCTTTTTAATTATTCCAACATAAGAAAATTAGAAATTAATATTCTCATGAAAAGTATAACTCCTAAACTATATTCAACTTGTATATAGCTTTCTTATTTCACATGTGGAACTCATTTATTTTGTTATAAAATCTTTATGTGTTAGAGATACACAGGGTGGGGCAGGAAAGAAAACTCCAATAAACATAGCACAGGATAACATCTGACCATATATACACTAGTATTCAGCAATAGTCAATGTTTCTTGCATATAGGAAAAGAGAATCTAGTTTCACCATTCTAAAAAATGAGGATGTTATATTGGTCTAGTCAAATTTTCATTCAATATAGTACAATATTCCTACTGCTTTGCTTTGCACTCATGAAACATTTAGATGCTTAGAGCAGAGAACTAGAGTTGAGGCAAGTGATATTGTTTTCTAATTTCGTCTCTGACAGTTATTAGCTACATGACCATAAACAATTCCTCTCACTTTTTCCAAACCACTTCTTCACCTGTAAAATGGGGACAGGATACTTATACTCCCTAACCTACAGAATTGTGGAGATGCTCTTATGACACATTTTGTATATAGTACCTGGATAATGACTCTCCAAACCTGGATTTGTGGGGGATGGGGGTGGACAGAGGAGAAATCTACCTCTAGGTTCAAGGAACTCTATGGGTCTGTACTCCTAAATGTGTAATTCATGATGCCCCTCCCTTCTCCTTCATTCTCCTCCTTACTATTCCTTCTCTCTCATAGTTACTTTTATAACTAGGCAGGCACGATTAGCTTAAAAAAAAAGCAATTATTTACTGAGATGGCATCATAGGAAGAAAAGTAACAGATCACTCTCTTCCTAAGAGCAGGGGTCACACTCTTCCATGAATACAGTGGCTGTAGGGAGAAGGTACACCCATATGAAATATAGTAATAAAGAAATATATGTTTAGGGAAAAACATATGCAAGGCAGCTCATACCTTCAGCACTTCAGAGAAATAATGTTGTTTACTTGATATTCTCAGTCTCTTCCTCTAGAGTATCTCTACTGAACAGATTCTTCACTAAGGAATAAGTCCCTCTCAAAGCTGAATTTGTTTTGTAAACCTGATTCTTTTATCTATTGCCAGAGGTCATATTCCTCTGAGTTGTTTCCTGGCTGTCTGGAAAAACTTAAGTATGGGGTGGCACTTGAGCTGAATTTTAAGGAAGATAAATATTATTAATAATAAGAAATATATAACAACATAATACTATAGTTAAATGTTAATATTAAAATATAATGAATAATACAAGTACAAATAACTTATTTGTAAATAGCAATTTAATAATAATATATAATAGTTTTAAAGAAAGAAAGATAGAGAACTGAGGAAGAAGTACCTTTCCAGGTATGAGAGACAGGATACCTTGATTGAAGAACAACAGCAAGTCAATTTTGCTGGACTAAAGAATGTGTGAAAGTGAATAATATGTAATAAATCTGGAAAGGTTGATTGAAGCAGGAGTGTGAAGTGCTTCAAATGTCCTAAAAAGAGTTTATATTTTTATCCTAGAGGCATTAAGGAGCCAACAAAGGTTTTTTTTTTTTTTTTGACCAAGGTTATGACACAGTCAAAAGAGTACAGAATATATATTAGGGCAGAGTCTTAAAGAAGGCAGACAATTTTTTTTTGCTTTTTGCAAAGCAATAGGGATAAATGACTTTCCCAAGGTCACACAGCTAGGTAATTATTAAGTGACTGAGGTCAGATTTGAACTCAGGTCCTTCTGACTCCAGGGCTAGTGCTCTATCCACTGAGCTAGGTAGGTAAATTTTTAAAGATTATTGTGATGATCTTGATGAAAGATGGTAAGGATCTAAATTAGAATGGTGGCTATGAGTGCAAAGAAAGGGTACTAAAGTAAATAAAAGTAGATTTGTTTTATCCAAGAAAAGTAGGCATGATTTGGCAATGTATTGGATATTGTGAATGGGTGAGAGTGAACAATCAATAGTCACTCTGAGTTAAGATGAGTATTCCTCTAAATAGAATATAAAATTTAGGAAGGGGGATAGATTTTTTCCATAAAGAAAATGAGTTCTACTTAGGATATGTTGAGTTTAAGGTACCTTATAACATCCTGTGAGAAATATTCAGGAATTAATTGATGATATAAGGTGGAGAGAAGTTAGGGTTGGATATGTGGATCTGGGAGTCATCTTAGTCCATGGAGGCTAGAGGGGAGTATATAGGGAGAGAAGAGGACCAAGGACAGAATGTTAAAGGTAGAGGTATACCCACACGCACATTCTATGACTTAGATGATAAATAAGCGAAAGAGTATAAGATGAAATGGGCATATTGCTAGAAAGAGAACCAAAAGAAAGTGGTGAGACCAAAACTGAAGAGAAGATGGTGTGAAGAGAAGTTGTCAATAGTGTCAAATACTGCTTAGAGGTCAAAAAGATGAAAGCTAAGGAAAAGTCATTGAATTTGAAAGAATTCATTGGTAACTTTGGAAAGTGCAGTTTCAGATGACCTTTGAAGCCAGAAGCTAGGTTTCAAGAGGTTTAGAAGTTAGAGAGGAGAGAATTGATTTAGTGTTGGTTATAGAAATTTTGAAGTAGATTTGTAAGATATTTTGGTCTTCTAAGTTTTGTCTGCACAAGATCAGAACACCTACAAAGATGGCTTTCAATTTATTTTCTTTCCTTTGATATGACTATTTTGTTGGTTTATGTAACAAGACTTTCATATTATGAAGTGTTTGGCTTTAATAGTAATGCTAGTTTCTCTTGATCCTATTAATCCTTTTAATTTGTGCAGTGTTTTATAATTTTAAAGCACTTTCACATGATTAATTGATATAATCCTTATAATGGCTTGCCAGATATTATTTTCTCTACTTTTCAGATGAAAAGAAAAATTGAGACCCAGAGAGGGTGTGACATGTCTAGGATCATATAGCTACAACTGGGGGCTTTTGGCTTCCTCTGAGACATTCATTATAATAGAAATGAATGGATTATAAATAATAGTGGTCATTTTTCTCATATATGGTAGAATATTATTACATGGGAATAATATTAAAAAGCAAGAAACAGAGTTCATAAGTCTCCACTTTTTTCTCAGTGAAATGAGGATGTTTCCAGGCATACATTTCCCCTCCTGTGTTTATTATTATTATTATTAGTAATAGTAGTAGTAGTATATTTAATATTATTTAGTATTAGTATTATCTTTAAAACCAAGACTATATAATGAAACAATGTGAGTGAGGTTCATTACACAATCTTGGTTTTAAACATCTCAACAATAATTGCATTTTGTTTTTCATGTAAAAAATGTAATACATTCTATCTTTTTTGAAAATTTGAATTAATTTAGAACTTTGTAATTTTACAGAAAAAGAATTAGAATATTAAATTCTCCTTAGATTTTTAGTGTAGGAATCCCTAAGCATTGGTCTCACCCTGACTATGATGCTATAAAATCAGTCAAGCTCAGAGTGTGAAGGGGCCTTAGTAACCTGCTAGTACAACCTATACCAGAAAAAAAAATCCTACTACCAAAGAATCCCATTATAGTGTATTGAACAGATGATCATCTAGTTTTTCCTTGAAGACTTCTAATGAAGGGAGACAAGTCACAAGCTTTTAAGACAGCCCTTTCAATTTATAGAAAGTTCTAATTGTTAGGAAGGTTTTCTTTATATAAAAAGAAATTTACAGTTACACACATTGTTTCTGATTCTTTTTTCCTGGGTTCAACAAGGAATGAGTCCCATTTCTTCTTTTTTTTAATTTTTTTTGCAAGGCAATGGGGTTAAGTGGCTTGCCCAAGGCCACACAGCTAGGTAATTAAATGTCTGAGGCTGGATTTGAACTCAGGTATTCCTGACTCCAGGGCCAGTGCTCTATCCACTGTGCCACCTAGCTGCCCTCCATTTCTTCTTCCATGCCATGGTCTGTCACATATTTTAAAATTAAATATCTCCAATGTTTCTATCTGAGCCTTTTCTGAAAGTGAAAGAAACTCACTTCCTTCAAACCATATTTACTCAATTAAATTTAATTCCATTCAATAAATATTTATTAAACAATTACTAATGTTCTTGGAGCTGGGCAATATGCCTATCTTGAGTCCATGATTACTTTGATCTGTAAATTTTTCCAGCTTATCAATATTTTTAGTTAACTATGATGCACAGAACTAAATATAACCTAGTAGTAGATGAATCATGGAGAGAGTTGCCTGAGGTATAAAGATTAAATTACTTACACAGGATCACATAGCTACTAAGTATAAGGTAGAATTTGAACCAGGTTTTCGCAAATCTGTGTCAAGTATTCCATCCACTACAATTGTTTTCATCTTTTCTTTAATGTGTGTGGCAATCATGTATGTATATGAATGTATACATGTAAACATGTTTTTATTGTAATCAGTGAGCATATATTGTGTTAGTCTTTTAATTTTTTATAGAATAATAAAGAAAAATATAAAGCAATGATGTTAGAGGGCATTATTTTGTACTTAAGATACTCCCTAGGAGAGTCTACTCAAATAATTCCTTTTAAAATGTCTCAGAGGGTCTTTTGTTTTTTAAATGATCGCAACATGTTTGGTATAGTTTCTCCTTTTGAAATATGTTTGCAATTTTCAGTATTTCATACCTTGGAAATGGTTTGTGTGCATTTCCTTAAATCTTCTAACAACTACTCTTTTGGCCTTTAACCAAGCATGAACATTTTCAGGCTGAAAAGATTAAAAAATAAAGTTTTGGTGGGAGTGACATTTGAAGCAATGGAGGCTTGAAACCAAGGCTTATCATGGAAGACTGGCATTGACTTTGAACTTTGGAGCTGTAACCATGGTTTCATTATGCCCAACTTTTAAAAAGATCCCACAGAAAAGTAAACATTTTGATAAGAATCTAGGCATCAGTTGGAGCTTATCCAGTATTAAATGGAAACACATGCTTTGTCCTAGGCATTTGCAGAAACAAAACTTCCCTAGTGTTTTTCTTTTTTTGTCTCCTCCTCCCCCACCCCCTTAAGTTCAGGGTTGTATTTAAGCAATGTCATGGAAAAGCCCTTGGAAACTAAAGCACTGTTGGCCTCCCAGCTCTTTCCTTGTTCCCCATTCCTTTTATCCATCACCTTTATAGCACCTTTTATTACACTTAACCATGATTTGATCAGGTGTTAATTATAAATAGTAATTTAAAAAGCAGAACTTCATATGCCTTTTTTGAAAGAAATGACTGGAAAACTTTTGATTTACCTTATTAACTTTACTGAAGTTACTTCTGGTGGTTTTCTGTGAGGTAAGGAAATGCAGACTGATGAAAGAAAGAACAGGATTTATCTGGATTTTAAGTTCACATCACAAAGTATAGTAGTATCAATGAAAGAATGACAGAATGACAGGATATTTCTGCTAGAAGCTGAATTTTCCAATTGCCTAATTCTTATCAAGTGTCTTCAGAATAATATATTATTAAGTAGATTCTATAATCCATATAATTAATTAATTGGTTGATTGATATTAGTCCTATTGCTTAATGACAAAAAGATCTGGTTGATAAGTTTTTTTTTCAGAAAAACTAAATGGTTTCACCAATTCCACTTCACAGTATTTAGCAAATGCAATAAAGTATAGTCACACACACACACACACACACACATATATATAGACATATATATGTCTATATATATATAGACATATATACATATATATATATATATATATATATATATATATATATATATATATGCATATAAACTTCCCTAGAGCCAGTATGGTCCTATTGATATTATGATGAAAGACAACATAGTCCTTGTTCTCAAGAATTGACAAAAATTACCATGGTATAAAGGAAATAAAAACAGTAAAGCTATGGTATTGTTTTGTACTTGAAGTCTCTCCTGTGTTTCCTCCTGTGTAAGACAGTGTGATGTAAAAGAGAGGGTATTGAATTGGAAATAAATGGATATGAGTTTGAATTCCAACTCTTCCATTTATTGCCTTGTGTCTATAAAGAAGCCATAAAATATTTTATTCTGTTATCTTACCTGTAAAATTTGTAGGTTGGATTAAATAAATGATATATGACTGTAGATGTAGATGTATATATGACTTTCAATGTGAATGAATGATATATGATTAGATTATGCTAATAAATCTATTGGAACAGCTAAGCAGTACAGAGTATTGTGCCTGAAGTCAGGAAGACTTATCTTTCTGAGTTCAAATCTGGCATCATTGAGTAGCTAAGTGGTGCAGTCGATAGAGCACTGACCCTGGAGTCAAGAGGACATGACTTCAAATCTGACCTCAGAAACTTCAGACTTACTAGTTGTGTGACCTGGAGCAAGATGCTAAATTCCATTACCTTTCAAAATACAAAATAAAATCTGGCTTCAGGCACTTACTAGCTGGGTGACCAGGGTAAGACCCTTAACCTTGTTATTCACAATTTCTTCATCTATAAAATGAACTGGAAAAGAAAATAATAAATCACTTCAATATATTTTTTCCAAGAAAACCCCAAATGTGGTCACAGTAAATTGACCCCAATTGAAATAACTGAGCAACAAAATATTTTATTGTAATTCCTCTCTCTCTTTTTGTTTATAAAATCAGTTTACTTGATAGATAAAGGTTTTTTACTTGGTTGGTTATCATATTTGTTATTTCCTTTGTAATTCTGAAGCTTAACCAATGTATTCTTTGGTGACTGAAACTTGGGGTTTCTCTATAAGTGATCTACCTATTCCTTCAAGCAGTAATTTGTGTTCCATTTTTTAACTATTTTTCTGCAATTTTCTCTTATTATGTATCCAATATCAGCAGAGTTCAGGCTTTTTTCCTTCATTGCTCTTCTGGGAAACTTATAAACCTCAAATTGTTTGGCATTTTTTATCCTAAACTTGAAAACTGAGTTATAAAAAATAATTGATCTTCCAATTTGCTTTTCATTATTGCTGTTTTGTCACTTTTTCTTCAGATCTTTATTTTTCTGATCCATGTTCAGATCTCTGCTCTCTCAGAAACATTCTCTATTACTTGGTATAAATTGTCCACATTTTTGTTTTGTTGATTTCAAGAACTTTGCTTTCCACGCTAGTTTTCATTCTAATCCACATCTTTATTTCATCTTAACTTTCCTCTTTCATTTAAAACACACACACACACACACACACACACACACACACATACACACATACACACGCAATCATGGACTTTCACATTATTGATCAGTTATTTCAGAGGAATCCATAGAATTTATTCTTTTGCTTTTATTTTGTTTCCAAGGAATTTTCGTTCATTTCATATTGCAGGATAATATTCCTATGCTGGATGATGATCTTTCCTAATCTCCTCAACATTTGTCCTTCTTTATTATGAGTTTCCCAGATAGGTCTCAATTTGGCTTTGTATTGCTTTTTTCTGAGCTTTATATTACATGAAGTTTACTCTTTTTGACTCTTCATCTCATTGCAATTCTGATTACTATATATTTTGCCACATTGTTTGATTCAAGGTTGGAGAGTCCTGGAAATTATATTGTAATGCCTTACTATCCCATCATTTCTCAAAAAATAATAACCAGCATTTATATAGAATTTTAAGATTTGTAAAGCACTTCAGAAATATTATCTCATTTACTCCTTTCAATAACACTGGGAAATAGGTATTATTTTTTGTGATGCTAATAAAATTACAGTTAATATTTATTTAATAATTGCCATGTTCTAAGTACTGTGCTCAACTCTTTATAATTATTTTCTCATTCAATATTCACAACAACCCTGAGAGGTAGGTCCTATTATTATCCCCATTTTTAGATGAAGAAACGAAGGGAAGCAGGTTAAATGACTTGCTCAGGATCAAACAATTGCTAAATGGCTGGGTTTGAACTCAGGTTTTCCTGACTCCACTAGAAAGTGTCTAAGCTAGGATTTGAACTCAAGTCTTCTTGACAAGTGTAGCATTCTAATCATTTTATCTTTTAGTTGCTTACATAAGCATATTTATGCCTCTCTCATGAAATAACTGTCAGTGTCAGAACTCTTTTGAGGAAAATCTGGGAATAGTTAGTGTAGTATAAAGTAAGTCTGTATAATGTGATGACCAGTTCATGAATTGAAAAAAAATTCATGTTTCACATGGGCTTGCTTTATATACCATTTAAGAAGTCTACTTGGGATATATATTTTTAAAAATTTCCTCATGAAGCTCTTATACCCATAGTTTACGTTCCATACAAGTAAGATTATAGGTATGAAAACAGAAGAGAATTTGGACTTTATTAAGTCTATTTCCCTCATTTTACAGATGAAAATACAGAAGCAGAGGTTAAATGACTTGCCCAGGATTACGCTGCTAATAATATCTAAAAGAAGTTCAATCCCTAGTTTTCTGACTTCTAGTCAAGCATCATCTAACATAATATTCTGTCTCCCCATACCTAGTTTGAATTTAATTCAAATTATAAACAATGCTTGCATAGATAGCATTTATATACACCTTTTATTTATTTATTTTTAACATTCACTTAAAAATTTTTGCATTCCAAATTCTTTCCCTGGTAACCAATATGATAGAATTATATATGTGAAGTTATGCAAAACATATATCATTTTGGGGGGGGGAAAGGCAAGAAAAATAAAGTAAGTAAAAAAAATGTGCTTCATACACTTCTTTCTCTGAAGGTGGACAATATTTTTCAAGAGTCTTTTGGTATTGTCTTATATCATTGTATTGATTAGAATAACTAATTCTTACTCAGTTGATCATCATTACATTATTGCTGTTATTGTGTACAATCTTTTCTGGTTTTACTGATTTCATTTTGCATCACAACATGTCTTCCCAGGTGTTTCTGAAACCATTCCCCTTTCATTTCTTATAGCACAATAATATTACATCATAACAATAATATTCCATTACAAATACATACCACAACTTATTCAGCCATTCACTAATTGATAGGCATGTCCTCAAGTTCTAGCTCTTTGCTACAAAAAAGATCTGTTTTAAAAATTGTTTGTTTGTGTGTGTTTGTGTTTGTGTGTGTGTGTGTGTGTATGTATGTGTATATGTGATATTCTTTTCCTTTTTCTTGGAACTCTTTGGAATACAGACCTAAATGGTCATATTTCTGGATCTGTGTTTGTGTGTGTGTATGTGTGCATACAGTTTTATAGCCCTTTCAACATTTCCAAATTGGTCTTCAGAATGAATAGACATTTCACAACACCACTAATAGCGTATTAGTGTACCTATTATTCAACATTCCCTCCAATATTTCTTACTCTGCTTTTTCAGGTGCATTAGCCAATCTGATAGGTATGAAGTAGCACCACAGAATTGCTTTAATTGCAAATCTCTAATCAATAGTGGTTTAGAGTATTTTTAAATATGACTATTAATAGTTTTGATTTTGGGGCAGCTAGGTAGTCCAGGAGGTAAGAACACTGGCTTTGGAGTCAGGAGGATCTGACTCCAAATTACTTAACTGTGTGGCTTTGGACAAGTCACTTAACCCCATTGCCTTGCAAAAGCACAAAAAAGAGTTTTGATTTCTTCTTCTGAATAATGTGTTTGTACCCTTTGACCATTTATTATTTGGTGAGTGACTCTAATTTTTATCTATTTGTCTCAGTTCCTTATATATTTGAAAAGTGAGACCTGTATCAGAGAAACTTGGAATATTTTCCCCTCTGTTTGCATAGGTAGAGATATCAAGGGTATGAATGAAAATAAAACATCTCCTGCCCACAAGAAGCTACATATATAAAGGAGATAAAGAAAATGTAGCCAGAATATAATATTAGATAGAATATGATAAAGATGAAAAGGAGGTCTATTAAAAGTAGTCTTGGAAATTTAACAAAAAAAGATTCCTTAACTATGCATGTGAGAGTCAATGAGAAGAAAGGCTCCATATGAATATAATAGATAACTGTTGATTGGTCATTACTAAACAAGTAGTTGCTGGAGGCAGCTAAGTGGCTCAGCACATGGAAGCTTGTTCTGGAGTCAAGAAGACCTGAGTTCAAATTTGATCTCATAAACTTCTTAACTCTGGGACCTTAGATAAGTCATTTAACCTCTGTTTGTCTTAATTAGATGGAGAAGAAAATGGCAAACCTTTGCCAAGAAAACTCTTCGTATCATATTTTTGTGCCATGGACCACAGGACAAAAACCAAAAAAACAAAACAAACCATGATGAATGAATATAACAGAATATTAATATACTATGAGAAATGATGAAACAAAATGAACAGAACATATACAAAGAAGATTTATATTAATTTTTGCAAAGTAAAGTAAACAGAATCAGAAAAATCATGTCCACACTGAATATTGTTGTTGTTCAGTTTGGTTGTGGCTTTCTCTTTGTGACTCCATTTGGGGTTTTCTTAGCAAAGATACTGGAGTGACTTTCCATTTCCTTCTTGCAGTTCATTTTATAAATGAGGAAACTGAGTCATGTAGGGTTAAGTGACTTTCCAGGGTCACAAAGCTCGTAAGTGTGGTAAGATTTGAACTCAGAAAGAGTCATCTTCCTGACTCCAGGCTTGGAGATCTATCTACCACCTAGCTTCACACAATGGCTATCACAATTTAAATGGAAAGAATACTGACCATTCAATCTCCAAAACATAGTGCTGCAAAATTATAATGATGAAGTTTGATCTCAAAGAAAATAAAAAGATCCTCTTTAAAATCTTAAGGTTTAATTTGTGTATTTTGAAAAGGAAAATGACAAGTCTGTGAGGCATTCTACCTGTATCACAAAAGGAAAATAGAAAGAAACCTATCATGTCTGTAGCTAGTCATAGAGGCAATCAACAAGCATTTATTAGGATCTTTCTATGTGCCAGTATCAAAGAAACCTTAGAGAGGGTTTTATCTCACTTTTTTAAAATGAAGAAACTTGAGGCCTAGAAGAATAAAAATTATTTTTGTTCATTCAACAGATATTTATTAATGGACAATTGTGTGATAAGCACTGTGTAAATAAAAATAGTTCCTAACCTCAAGGAGTTTTCATTCTATTGTTCATTGTAATAAATATAAAGTAAGCTATCCTTATATATCTTTTATTCATATACACACAATAGATACTGTACATATTCTTATATGCATATATACAGATATATTTATGCATGCATATATGTGAATGAATTCACAGGCAAATATACATACACACGTTCACGAACATAAACACATATTATATAGTAGCATAACTACTTAGGATTGCCGATTGTTAGACCTCTGTTCTTTCTACCTTTCCATTCAGTCTCATTAATCAATTGCTTTACTTGGATAACAAATAAATAAATGGTTCAAACATATAAAAATGGTTCACTATCTCATTTGTTTATTATTGTATAAACCAACATGTCATTCTCTTAAATTTGAGTATTGAATACTTCAGCCATACAAAACTCCTATCCAAAACAAGTATGAAATGGCCTACTCTGTGTCTTTGTATATTTGCATACAGTTTCCAGAAGAATGAGGTGGGTAGGGGTGAGGGAAGTATGAGGTAATTTAATATTACAATGTTATATGATGGTGCAATTAAAAATAAAATAAAACGAAAGAATGATGGATTTGGAGAAGACTTGGTTGGGACTTTTGCAAAACTACAAACCTCAGAAGTTTGAGCAACCAGTCAGCAGGGCCACCTTAAATTGAAAAAAAGTCAGTTAAAGATAGTAGCTCAGAATGGGATGAAAATATTTAGTTTTTTGTGAATTAGAAGGTGACTTTGCAATGCAATTGTTCCTTATAAAAACTTGGAGAAATTCTTGCCTAAAAACTAACTGAAAAGGATAAAAATTATCTGTTTCATTCTAAGGACTCATCCCAAATAGTGATTCTCAGTTCTTTCTTTCCTTTTTTTCTTTTTCTTTATTTTTTTAAAGTTATGTATCTTAGAAACTAGATAACAGATAACTTAAAGCTTATTGTCAGCAAAGTTCCAAGAGTTTGAAAGAACTGGAAGATAAGACATGATACATTTTACATAAATTTGCAATTTAAAAAAGTCACTCCCAATTAGACTCTTACTCCATTTTTTCCAGGGTTTGTTTCATTTATTAAAAGCAAGAACTATGTTTTCTAAGATCTCTTTCAAAGACTGGAAGATGCTTTCCCAAAGATATTACTGCTGCTTCACCATAACAAATACATGAATGTTCCTGAAACCCTTTGAAGATGTGAAGTGAGATGTGTGTGTGTGTGTGTGTGTGTGTGTGTGTGTGTGTTACCATTAATAATACACTATAGATCTATCTCACACCATCTGAAAAGCAGGCCTGGGCCACCGGGAAAGAGTTTTTATTTCAACCAGTACTCTGTTAGGACAAGCTCCATCCCAGCTTAGTCTGTGACTAGAAACCATTCCCCAAGCATGGGTGGAGAAAGGAAGCAGCTGGAAGGGAACAAAACAAAACCTAACCACCCAATTTCTCTCTCTCTCTCTCTCTCTCTCTCTCTCTCTCTCTCTCTCTCTCTCTCTCTCTCTCTCTCTCTGTCTCTCCTTTCTCCTTTAATTTTATATACATGTATATATGTATATACATATATGCCAACAAATTTACATATATTAATTTTAGATAAAAAGTATATGTTTACATATATTCATAAAAACACATATATATATGATAAGAAGCTCTAAAGGTTTCATTATGGAAATATATATATATATATATATATATATATATATATATATATATATGATATGTATATTTTTCCTTGTCATTCATTTAAACAGTTAACATAAGGTTTGGGGTAAAGCATCTGCAGGAGAAAGGCCCTAAAGGAGAGAGAGTCTTGATTGCCTATGCATTCTAAGGGAAGGTAAACATTCCCAGGGATTGTGAACCTGTACAGACAGGAAAGAAGTAACTGATCACAATCTAGTGTTAGTCTTTCCTTTTTTATTTGTTTGATGAATATGAATTTCTTTTCTTCTTTTCTCTTTTTTTCTTTCTTGTTTCCTTTCCTTTCCTCTTCTCTCCTTTCCTCTCCTTTCTTTTCTTTTTTTTCCCTTCACCCTCCCCCCAATAAAATAAAACAATATCCAGCAATGTCACACTTGAGGAGCCTTTTTCATTCATAAGGTGCCTTTCCTGACCTTGGTTTGAGGGAGGTGGTCTCACCAGTAGCTACTGTAAATAAGAGATCCCAGGCCTGACTTGCAGGGAAATTTTGGCTTAGAGCTGCTACTCAAACACATTTTAGATGAAACTCAAGGAGCCTGAGCCTTGGGCTCAGCTAACGACAGCCACACCAGCTGCTGACAACAGCAACAAGAGGAGAAAACTTGAGAACTGAGTATGACAAGCCTTTAAAAAATGTATATAGAAGTTGGACCTCCTTAAATCTCTTCTCTGTTTTGTGGGTTGTTTCTAGCTGTAAGATGCTTGTGCAAAATAGAGTATTTGTTTATAAATCTTAAATATTTCAGGAGGAAGGATGCAACAACATGTGGATGGAGAGGAAGAGTGGGAGAGGGGAGGAGGAAAAGTGAAGAAGGGAGGAGAGGGAGGGAGAAAGACAGGGAGAGAGGCAGAGGAAGGGAGAGAGAGAGAGAGAGAGAGAGAGAGAGAGAGAGAGAGAGAGAGAGAGAGAGAGAGAGAGAGAGAGAGAGAGAGAAGAGAAGAGAGGAGAGAGAGAAATTCAAAAATCAAGGAAATCAGGACCATGCTGTGTAAAATTGTTACAGCTGTTTCTGTTTTTATTGGCTGTTTCTTTTGGATCCATTTCTTCAGCAACTGCTGTTCATATGAGCAGGAAGGCATGCAGTATGACGGAGAAGTGGAGCAGGGGTGGAAGAAAGTGGGCAGAAGAAGACAAGAGGAGAATAGAGTTTGGTAGGGAGGTCTCGGGGTATGTGTGGTGGTGGGAGGGGGTTATCCATCAAAGCATCTCTTTATGATAGTTTTCTGGAAGTGCTAGCAATAGAATTCAGATGCACTTAATGAGAACCAACAGAAGCATCAAGTTTCCCTGCCAGTCTCGGATGGTTGGCCCACTTACCCCTAGCATTCTACCACTTGAAATAAGTATTCCTGGTTCCCTACTCCTCCTTTTTATTTTCCTCCTGTCTTCCACCTAGACCCTTGCAAAGTGCTGAACATATGAAAAGAATGAGTTTTCCCTGAGGCGAATTTATTCCTTTTAGTTACAGATGGAATGGGGTATCTATCTGTTTGCTCAGTGACCCCAGGAAGACATTGACAGCTGGGAGACTACAGCCAGGGGCTTGGTGGGCTCACCCACCTTGATACACCTGCATACCAACTAGAAGGTGAGCCAAAAGAAAACAAATTAGAAAAATGGAAAAAAATACCAAGACTTTGTCTCACTCTGACTCTCTGACTCTCCCCCTGTCATTCCCCCTCTCCCTCTTTCTTCCCCCCCCCCATTAAAAGGGGTTGATTAAAATATTTCCTCTGAGGTTTATATACTTTGCTTAGGCTTGAGTTCTTGAATTTGATACCATTCTTAACACCCCCATCTATAGGCTATTTCCCAAGGAAATCTCTCAACCCTATGGGAATCTAAATGAAAATGCCAAATCTCCAACAAAGTATGTCTAGTAATAAAATACTGCTTGCATGCACTCACATTAAAAGAAATACAGGAAACTTAGAATAACTATACAATAAAAAGATAAATTGAGGCATCAGAACTTAGGACTGAGCACTACACTAGAAAATGAGTTAGCAACTTTTAGTTCTAATTTGGATTCTGCTACTGATTTGCTCTATAATCCTGGGGCAAATAACCTTCGTGCCTCAGTTTCCTCACCTATAAACTGGGGCTAGGGTAATATAGGGATAGTCTAATTAAAAGCTACAAAGTACTTTGGTACTATAAAATCTATATAATTAAAAGTATTAAAATGAAACTTAATAATATAGCTCAACATTATTTAGTTCCTTAACTGGCCACAGTCACTCTGAGTGTGAAATGGAAACAGTAGATAGTGCATTTGTATAAAATTTAGTGAAATCCCATAAATGTCTGCCATGTTTCTAATGTTTTAAAAATGATGCCTTAAATAAAGTCTGTTGGATAATTAGAAATTTAGCAAAAAATAGTTTTCTCTTTTAAATGGTCTACTTTCTTGAATTTTTCATCTCTGGCATAATTTTCCTGTGGATAGACTGCACCTACTAGCAAAAAAGTGTTAGTGTCCAAGACAAAATATTCAAAGTTCTCTAGTTTCCTGATTTCTAAGGTTACCCCTTGACTTTTTTGAAATCAGGTTAACTTTTTTAATCTGTAGTTGTGTCACAACTGCACAAGATGGAGAAGGTTTTAAGAAAGCTAATGCTTGGCAGTAAAGCTGGGAATCCTCTCTTGTAAAAAAAGAGGGTTAGAAGGAAAATGAAACCCAAAGAAGTGATTTCCTCTTAAGCTTATATAAAATAAAGGAATTAACAGTCTCTTTTCACTTTGGGTGCTAACATGATCTGAACCTATGAGGGGGGAGAGAAGAAATCTCTTAATTTTTCAGCTTTAATGTTGTCTTTATAACACCTGCCACCAAGTTCAGTGCTTTCTTTGTTTAATAGTGACTATAGAAAGATGGCATCTTTATTTTTTGGAAACAAAGTGACTTCCTGTTAACTCACTAACCTAAAAGTGTCATGGTTTTCTAAAATAGCAAATTCCATAGCACCAATCATGAAGAACCTGTTTTATTGTGTTAAAGAGTGGTTTTCTCCCTAAAGTTCAGCCTATCTTTCCCATTGGCTGGCTTGTGTTGAACTTCACTTGCAAAAACATGTTTCTGCTGTAATTCTTACAGATGACTGTATGTTCACACACATGCACAATTATGAGACTGAACCCTCCCTTTCTTCTTTGTACTACTCTTTGATCTTATGTTGTTTTGCTGCTATTCCATATGGACATGTTAGCAAACAACAGGAAGTTCCTTTCTGTTACAATTCTGTGTCCTTAGCCCCCAAGTAAGTCTTTTAGTCCCCCCTTGCTTCTGTTTCTGATTTGGACTTGGCCTCAGACTGATGTAGGCTAAGCCAGAGTTTGAAAGAGTTAGGGAAAAGGTACAACTTCTCAGGTTCTCCAAATCTCAGTATCATTTGTTATCATAGCTTTGCTCATACTGTAGCATTTGATAGGACACAAACTTCTTTGATTTGAAATTCTAACAGAGGAATCCAGTGAGAATATAAATGCTCTAGGGAGATTTGGGAACCAATGGGCTATCAATGAAGTCAGTGGATCATTAAAGTATTTAAAATTAGGTAATGAGGTTTTTCCCTTCCTTCCTTCCTTCCTTCCTTCCTTCCTTCCTTCCTTCCTTCCTTCCTTCCTTCCTCCCTTCCTTCCTCCCTTCCTTACTTCTTTCCTTCCTCCTCACTACATATTAGTTGTTCCACATTTAGATCTTAGTTCCATTGTTACAATAATGGTTGCAAGTGTGAAATAGGTAAACACAGAAAGCATACACAATCAGGATTCTAGCTTCATAAGAGTTTCTTTAAACATTTTCAACTTTTAACAGGGCTTTACTTTGGGAGCAGAGGAGGGTGTCCAGATCATTCCTTGAACAACCAGGTTCCCTATATTTATTAACGAGTAACTCAAGCCCTGGAAATCCCCATTTTTATTATACTAGAAAATACCAAGGATATGAGAGCATCGAAATATGTGCTTAGTAAGTGAGCTTTCTTTTTTTAAAAAGACCTCTCTTTAAACTCCTCACTGGGAGAGATTAAATCAAATCAGCATTCTCCCACTTTCCAGAGTCAATCTCTACACATCAAATAACTGAAAACCTTTCCAAAACTCATCTCCCCTTGTGCCCACGCTCAAATATGCTGTTTTATGTGGGTTGATCAACTCTTTCTCTGATTTCTCTCTCCATCTGGTCTTTGAATAAACATGTGTCCTTAAGAGAAGAAGGATTTAACGGATCAAATTTAGTTCCTGTATTTGGATATGCTTTCAAAAGAGCACAGGACACTTGGTCATTCTGTTAAATTAAGTTTTGTTTGCTTCTAATGAAACTTAATTACCTCCTACACTCTTCTTTGGCACTTTCTGTTCTTAGCCTGTATCTACCTGTATAACTGGTCTGACTGACTGTTATGATGGTCAAAACAGTTGAGAAATGAGCTAAGTGTGTGTGTGTGTGTGTGTGTGTGTGTGTGTGTGTGTGTGTGTGTGTGTGTGTGTGTGTGTGTGTGTGTGTGTGTGTGTGTGTGTGTGTGTGTAGATGCTGCTGCCTTGGCCACTTTATTCAGAAAAAAAATTCAGCTAAATTCTATGTTGGGCATTGTAGAAAGAATGTAAATGACTGCTTGAGTGGAATTTTTTAAAAAAAAATTTGTTCTATTGTCTAGGAAATATCACTTTAATTGACTTCTTTTAGTAAAATTGACATCCCAAATTTTTAAAGAGAATACTTTTAAAAGACTGAGTAGATGGTTATTATGTAGTAGATGAAAGTCCTTTATTGTTGTTAAGTTGTTTCAGTGTTAACTGACTGTTCTTGAACCCATTTGGGGTTTTCTTGGCAAAAAAAGTAGTTTGCTATTTGCTTTTTCAGCTCATTTTACAGATAAGCTGAGGTCAATACAGATATATGATTGGTCTATGGTCACACTCTGCCCAAGACCCAGATTTGAACTCTGGAAGATGAGTCTTCCTGCCTTTAATGCTAGCCTTGCACCACCTAGCTGTCTTTAAGTTTATGCTTCTGCTTAAATAAATCTATCTCTAGATAGGAAGAGAGATATACATACACACATGTGTATGTATATGTGTGTGAGTGTTTTTTTCCACAGTGAATAGATATGATTAGGTTTATTCAATTCAGTTAAAATCTGCAGCTAGATTTTAAGGATTTTAAGACCTGAATTTAAGACCTGAACCCTGTTGAGATTCACTGTTTACATTTTTGAACTTTTTTCTGAAGAACTCCAATAAGGATGGAAAATATTTTTCAGAAAATTTTGATGGTGGTCCCATGGCCTCATCAATCAGTCAGCAAACAAGAGACTCACTTATTAACATGGAGTATAATTAAACTTCTAAACAACTCTGGTGTATTATGCTTTCTGTTACATCTGTAGAGGGAGCTATGGATCCTAAGCAATTGGAAAAATTACTGTTTTTTGTTGGAGTGATTCCTGTCAGACTTTAAAAATCGTTCAGGCATCTTGAACTGGATGTCCAAGAGGTGTTATATTCAAAATGTTCAAAATTAAAATTTTTATCTTTCACCTTATATTATCCCCCTTTTAAACTTAGTTGTTTAAACAAAGTTGTTTTGAGGGCATCATCTTCACATCATCCTGATCACCGCTTCTGAGGGTTCTGCAGTTTATCAATATCTTTCTCAAAATGTGGTTCACCAAATTGAATACAATATTCTATATGAGATATGATCAGAACTAAAAATAAAAAGATTAGTAAAGGAATACAGGAGAACATTAGACACTATGTCTCCTTTAATTTATCTTTTAAATCATTGTATTAGCATGTTGGACTTCTGTGTGAATTCTAAGACATAATATGGCAAAGTAGATAGTTGACTTCTTTTAAAGAAAGCCTGGGTTCAAGAGATTTATACTTGCATATGACCATGGAAAAGTTATTTCAGTAATCAGATACATTGGTAATTTTTTAAAATACAAAAGTAATAATGAAATTGTTTATTTGTATTGGTAGAGGAAGTTCCAAAACAGGAACTCTCTATACCAATAAAGTCACAGTTTTTTCTCCACCCTGACCCCCACCCCCACACCCCAATGAAATGGGAATTTATGTAATTTCTGTGAAATCTTGTCTTTTCTGAGACCTAGCAGAGTCTGGTTAGGAAAGGAGGATTTTTTTTTTTTTAATATTTTATTTGAGTTTAGAGTTTTACAATTTTTCTTTACCACTATTCTTTTTTTTAAATTTATTATTTATTCTCATTTTGTACAAGTGTTTTTTTACATTAATAAAATATTCTTGTTTACAAGTAAACAAAATACCCCTCTCCCCCATGAATATAGATAGACTTGCTTGGGCGAAAAAAGTAAAGGGGAGAGAAAAAAAATTAAAATTAAATAAAAATAATAGTAATAATTGTAGGTATGGCCAGGTGGCGCAATGGACGAAGCACCAGCCCTGGAGCCACGAGCACTCGAGCTCATATCCAGCCTCGTAAACCCAACAATCACCCAGCCATGTGACAGAAAGGAGGATTTTTAAAAAAAATTTCGATGGTTGTAATTTTCCAGTGCATTGTAGACTAAGTATCTAAGTAATTCATATATATTAGCTAGACTTCTAAAATAATGACAAAGTAATTATGAATGTTGGTCGTCAAAAAACCATTTATTTCTGGGATGTTGGTGATGCTAGGTTTGTATATGATTGGGATTCTTTCAATAGGAAGAGGAAAGTAGACCCTTAAACTTTGTTGACAGCTGGCCAAAGGACCATTATGGGAAGTAAATTTTGGCATCATGGGAAAGAAGTCTGATTAAACTTATCCTAGAAATGAATGTGAACAATGACCAAGAGAGGAGTGTGCATGACTGGTGATGGTTATACAATATGGAATCTTGGAAAATCAGGAAAGAATATTGTATGTTTGTGTAATAATGGGAGCATGAAATGAAATCATGGTAATTTTATAAAGGATAATAGAATTTTATAAAGGATAATAGAAAATATGAATGAAACTTATTGTATACCAATTAGCATCGGAAATGACTGACTAATAATAACTCTAATCTAGAAAAAGATTATAAATAAAGATATAAATGAATGTCTAAAGAGTCAGAACCATGACAAGCAGAAAATGGCCTGTCATGTATGAAAGAAATGAAACAAAAATTAGTTTAAAGAATTTTTATGAGCAGAGTTCAGGAGGGTTTCTCCTATGTCAAGATTTAAGTTCTTGCAAGAAGAGTAGTATTGACAGGCAGCCCAGGGTCTGGGTTAAGAAAGGTCTTGTTTTTTTGTGGATTTTTTTTGGAACTAGGGGAGCTAAATGAAAGTGGAAAGTAAAATGAGTTAGCATGATATCTGCCACAATTTAGGTTTTGTGCTATTAGAATTATTTCCTTTTCATATTCCCCAGAGTATTTTCTTTTGATCTCTATTTTGTATTTGTCACATTTTCTTTTTTTGTGGTAGTTATTATTGTTGATATCAATTCTCCCCATTAGATATTACTATCTTTGATAGTAGGGCATATGTATAGCTCCTCCCATTTAGCAGATGTTTAATTAATGTTTGTGGTTTGTTGAAATACCCTTAGAAATAAACTAATATCCAAGGTCCTCATTTCACAGATGAACTTAAGTGACTTGCTTACCTTACATAGACAGTTACTGCTAAAGTCAGGTCTTTTAGCTACTAATATAGTATTTATTCCCTTAGACTAATTATATTCTTTAAAACATTCATCTTGAAATTTCTAGTAAGTTGATATAATGAGTAATCACGACCAAATGCTTTCCTTAATCACCTTGAAACAGCAAGAAATACAACAACAATAACAAAGGTCAAAGGAAAAATCCTCACAAAAAAATTATTTGCCTACCAAAACTGAAAATATTGAAGAAATGGATAAATAGAATCCAAATACGAGTAAAAAATGCTTTGAGGTTTAAGGGAGTTGAAATTTCCAGAAGTAAGGATACAGAAGGAAACTGATTTACTCCAATAAAGATTCAAAGAAGTGAAAATTAAATAACAAAAGGAACCCTCAGAGAGGTTGAGAAACTTACTAAAATAATTTTAAAAACGTGTAAGGAAGAAAATAAACATTCTCACAAGAATTATAAAAAGACTAACAAGAGAATCAACAACTCAGAAATAATAGTGGAAAAGACTAATAAAGCAATGGACACTTTAAAACTGAAAATAGCAGGTCTGATACCTATATGTAGAGAAGGAAGAATATAAATCATAGTAAAATCAAAAGACAATCATTTTGGAAGAGAGCATCCACAGTTTCTAATTGGTAAATGAGTTAACCTTGAAGATAGAGTTTGGAAAGACAATTTGGGAATCTCTCACCTAGTTGGGGTGGGTACATGAAACCATGTAACAAGAATAAAAACAAAAAAAAAGTCAGACTATAATATTCTATGAAATTGTGTGAAGATTTCTAAGAAATTTTAGAAATAGAGGGCAAAATACACCTAGATAGTAGAATTCATAATATATTTTCTTAAAGGCACCCAAAGATGGGAATATGGGTAACATCTGAGAATCACAAATAAAACACTGCCATTTTGAATCATAGAAGCTTACTCATTGGCAATGAAAAATGAAAAACAAAAAGACTAAATTATCATTTATCTATAAGGAAAGAAAATCAACCTGCGCCCTAGGATAATCTAGTCTGCAATGATAAGTATACTTTTACTTGAAAAGGCTGACTTTTGACAAACTTTATCATACGTCCAAAATAAAGTTAATTTTCAAAGTGCATTATCAACAAAAAAGAAGGAAAAAAACAAATGAGTAATCTCAACAATTTAAGAAGCATGTACGAATCCATATAGTATAAAACAATTTAGTGAATTCTCAGTGTTTATTGACAAAATCATTTTCCTTTAGAAGCTTTGCTTATGAGAATCACTGGGGTAACAAAGAAAGAGCAAGTGCAAATATTTGAATGATAGACATCCTCAAAAAATGAAAGAAAAGGAGAGAGTAAAAAAGGTGAATTAATATTTCAACAAATCAGGGCACCACAGATGATTTCTATTCCAACAGTTTAATGGAAGGGTAAGAGACATTGTCAACCACAATGTTATATTTAGGGTGGGCAAATGAAGGGTTGAAGTGATAATATTATTTAAAGTAGAATCAAGGAATCTCTGTCTAGGATGGGAATGGGGATATCTTATGTGAAAGAAGAGACATTCAATTACTTGGGTAAAACAAACTACAAATATTTAGGACTGACTGCAAAAAGCAAGATTCAGGATCCCACATTGGGTTCGGCAGAGAGGTGCCAGTGATGTATGATATTCATTGGAGTACTGATATTGAATTGTATAAAGCAAAATAAGGTATAGATAAAAATGTGATGTAATTTGTTAGAAGGAAAAATTAGTTTAATAATTTTGAACAGGAGAGTTGCTGATTTTAATAGAGAATGATGCCTAACTATTTCTATTAGCACAAAAAGTTAGTTAGGGTTTGAAATGAAATTATGTTTCAGATTAATTCATTAATCTATCAATCAACTAAGGAGGAGTTGCAATCATTTTGGGGAATAAAATACAAAATACAAAAGAAAATAAAACCAAAAATCTTATTAATAAAATAAAAGCCTTATTAAAATTATAGTTGTCAAAAGTATCAGAGAAATTAAATTATACTTAAAGATGCTATATTATAAAATAATAACAATTCTGAATACACGCACACATTCATACTTACATACCCCCACAAATGGAATAGTATTTACATTTAAAAGAAAAACTAATGAAAATGCAGAAAAATAATAAAAAAGAAACCCACCTAGATTGTGAAACAGTCATTGGAGGAAAATTTAATGCATATTTTAAATCTTGACTAATAAACAGAAAAGTAGTAAATATAAAATATGAATCTGAAAGGTTGGTTGATTCTTGTCTTTGGTTATCAAAGAAGACAAAAATGATATCACTATGTTAGAAACAAATTACAGTGTGTCTGACTATGGTTGATCAGAACAATTTGAGCTTGGAATGCTTCAACACAGGCCAGGAACAAATAGCCCATATGAACCTCTGGGATATTTACCCTTAACTTACCTATATTGTGTTTCCTTTGAACTGCGTCAATTCTATTTTCCTCATATAGCACAGAACCCTCTCTGATGAGGGCATGCCATGGTGGGTGGTCCTGTGCCAGTGATTCCCATTCTGCATAATTCTAAAGTTATTAAGAGAGACCTTCAAGGTGCCACTATAATGTTTCATTGGTTCCCCTTGTTAACTTCTGCCTGGTGTGAGTTCCCCATAAAATTGGATTTTTGACAAATATACATTTGGCATTCTAACAATGTGGTCCACTCATTGTAGTAATGCTTTCTGTAGCAATATTTGAATCTTTGGCAGAGTAGTTCAAGAAAGGACCTCAGTTTCTGACATCTCCTGACAGGTGATCTGAAGATTCTTCCTAAGATAATTTAAATGGAAGTGATTCATTTTCCTTGCATGGCAGCACTGGTAGACTATCTAGGTTTCACAGATATGCAGTAATTTTGTGTATGTGTATGTGTGTGTGTGTGTGTGTGTGTGTGTGTATGTATATATATATATATATATATATATATATATATATATATATATATATATATATATGATAGTCAATACCTCTTCTCTCCCACACTTTCTTTCAGAGACTCCCAAACCCTGGGCTAGCTCTGGCAATGCATATGTCAAACTCATTATTAATGTGTACAACTCTGGAAACTACATTGCTAAGGTAAGTGAACTTATCCACAGTATTCAAAAGTTCTCCATTTACTGGAGAATCTTAATATGAAGAAATAAAAACTTGACTTCATTGACTGATGGTAATTATTTGTATACATCTTTGAAGAATATGCTTACTCATTGGTATTATGTGCCACCGTTACAAAAATTGATCACATGATGGCAAAAAAGTAACTCTTGAGAAATATATTATCAGAAATATTAAGAACATTTCATTTCCTATATATAATGGATTATAATAAAAAAAGTAAAATAAGAAAAGAGTGTACCTAAATTAAGACTAAGTTCCAAAATTGTTGAGCTGAAAAAGAATCCTAGAAACAATAATTAAAGAAAGTAAGAACAGTAAGAATCATAGCAAAATTTATAGGATATAACAATTAATTTTAGAGGAAAATTTATCTCTGATACTTTGTATTAATAAAATATTAAAATGCAAAACTAATGTTTTAACATCAAGACTCCTGTAAAGTGAACAAATTATTAATAAACAATGGCAATAGAAGGAAATTTGGAAATCTGAAGATAACCAACATGAAAACTAGAAGTCTATTGAATAATCAAGATAGCATCAATATTTTAAATAACTAATTCAATATTTTTAAAAGATAAGCAAACCAAATTATTGAACTAAGAAGAAAAATTAAGAAAATTGAAAAATTGAAAAAATTAAGAAAAAAATTAATAAAGATGGCATAAAGAAGATTATTGGAATCTAGTGAACTCAATTATATGAAAACAAAAATTAAAACTTAAATGAAGTATATGAATATTAACATATTTAATTGAATCTCTGATCTTGTTAGTTTGGGAATATGTTCCAGTGATACAGATTACAATCCATCTATGCCTTTCCAGTCCTTCATCATCTTATCTTTCCATAAGTGTGCAGTATAGCACTTTGATGTAGACTTTTCTTGATTACCATTATAAGGTTATCAATTGAGAACTATGACTGTACAACTCTAACAATCTTCACATTATCAGTAAGTATCATGCATTTCCTTGATGACACTTTTATTCTTACTATTCTTTTTTTTTTAGGTTTTTGCAAGGCAAATGGGGTTAAGTGGCTTGCCCAAGGCCACACAACTAGATAATTATTAAGTGTCTGAGACAAGATTTGAACTCAGGTACTTCTGACTGCTGCTCTATCCACTGTACCACCTAGCCACTCCTACCCCTATTATTCTTAAAAATTCATTAGTTATATATTTTAATGTATTCACACTAACCATGTATCTTTCCATTCTCCTTTTGTCATATTCATTTTTAATTCTTCAGAAAACATTATGTTACAAAAATTTGTGCTATGCAGTAATAGTGGTAAAAAAAAATTTCTTTGCTACCCTGCTCAATATGGTATACTTTTTTTACAAAACAATAAACGATTTGAAACATAAGTTCAAGGTTTTAGATACAATATTTTTATTTAAATATTCATTTTATTGATCATTTTAAAACTTGTATTTAAAAGATTTCTTAAAAGAAGTTATCAGGAGATAGTAGAAAAGACAACTTTTGAGGAATATAAATTATAGTCCTTGACTAAGTTTCCTTTGTTTCTTTTTGAGTTTAATGAGCACACAATTATATAATACCAGAGAACATTTTTTGTCAACATTGTTCCCAGTCATATTAATTTCCTGACTATGTAGACAATCTTAGATGAATATCAACTCTGAGACAGCAAGTGTGCTAAAGGACAAAATATGTTTGAAATTACTTCTTTTTCCTCTTTATGAAATAATAATAAATGCCTTTAAAAAGTTTCTTTTTAAATTATCTATTTGCAAAGATATTTTACAACTCAGATTACCTCCCCCCAAATTATTTGAGAAAATTAATTTGTCAAATTTGTAGACAATATCTCTCTCATGGAGAGATAAATCTATTGTTTCTGTTTGGGAAAGGAAGAAAATAATACATCATATTTTGATCTGTAATTATAATAGAATGGAATTCTTTTTGGTCTAAAGGAACTATCTTTTATTTCGTTCATTTACACACACACACAAACACACACTTATACACTCACTTATATGTATTATATGTATTGGCACCAGGAAAAAATCATGGTTGTCACATAATTATTTTACCCACAAGCTAGAGGACTGGTATTTATGAATTTTCTCATAGTGTAACCTCCTGCTCCTAGATAAGGTATGGCCTCCTCTCTTCCCCTCAAACCAATGTTCTAAAACTTCTCAGGGTGGAAAGAAGCTTTCTTTCTCCTCACCATGGGAATGCAAAATGGTATCTATTCCCATAAAATTTCTCTAGATACCTGCCAAATAAGACAAAATCAGCAGGAAATCACTTTCCTCAGCAAACTGTGACTTCTCAAAATGTAATAGAGATTAATAACATTTCTCTCTTACTCTCCCTGATTTATGTTTCTTATTAATGAGTATATTGGAAGTGAAAGTGAAAAAAGATGGGTTTAAAATTGCATTCACAGCTGTACTCTAAAAGCCTTGGCAGATGCCACTGAATGCTGTTTAGCCTCTAGTTCTGAATTTTTACTATGATAGAGGCATGCCCTAATAATCAATACATTTTTGTTACTATAATTTATGTAATCATGCTATTAAAAAATCATGTACATGAAGTGCTATACTGCAATGCAGATGTGTAGATAACATTTTCTGTTCCCTAATATCTTGCTATGGAATAGTACATTCAAATCAATCAACACATATTTTTAGACATCTTTGCAAGGCATTGTTTCGAGTCCTGGGAATAGAAAAAAAGTGAAAATGATCCTTCCCCTTCACAGAGTTTACATTCTAAAATGGAAGAAAATAAAGATGAATATAAGTAATTACTTGATATAAGCAACATACATGAAATATAATCAGAGCAATGTAGTGTGGGTTTGGGGGAATATGTGCTTAAAGATCTGATGAAGAAGAGTTCATTTGAATTGAGTCTTAAAGGAAACTAGGAATTCTGAGAGGGAAGATGGGAGAATAGTCTATGTATGATCAAGAGATGAAATACTTTGTATGATGAACAACAAATAAGACAATATATGTGGACCAGAGAGTGTGTGGATGGGAATGTGTAAGAAGACTGGAATGGTTGGAAGGGGTCAGGTTGGGAAAAAAAAAAACTTTAAAAAGAGGAGCTTATATTTGATGTTAGAGGTAAATTTGATGTTCTAGGTAAAGATTGGAGTTTATTGAGTAAAGAGAGTTATGTAGCTAGAGGAAAGCTTTCAGAAAAATCACTTTGGCAGTTTTCTGAATCATGAATTGAAATGGAGGGAGAATTGATGCAGAGTTGCCACTTAGGAGATCATTTAAAAAAGTTTCAATGAAAGATGATCAGGGCTTTTGCTAAGGTGGTGTTTTGTAAGTGTGACATGTTTTAAGATAAGTAAATAGGATTAGGTCACTGTCACAAAGAACATTGAGTAGAAAGATTTTTAGGAAGGGCTTTAAGAATTAATGATTTCTTTTTCTTCTATACCTAGCCTGCACAAATACCCTACTAAGTATTACATTCTTAAAGGGGAAGATAACACCCATGAAAAGAAGAGTGGTGACTGAAAAGGACATTTAAACTATTAAGCTACAAGAATTGTGATTGTTTCCTTCAGACAACTATTTGTCATGCTCTTTCCAGGACTGCTATTTTGGTGATTTAAATACTGTTTGTAAAATAAGAGGTGAAAAAAATGAAACTGGAAGTTGCGTGAGAAATTTTATGGAAGCAAATATTCAGAGTACAACATGGAAGATCTATATCAGGTAACTAATGAGGAACTTCCCACAATCAGAAATATAGGGATTCAGGGCAAGAATAGCAGAGTCTAGGAAGAGAAGAGATATGGCATGAAGGCCAGGTAAATAAGCATATTTTTACAAATTTATAGTCTGTGGCAGGGGAGTAAATAAGAATTTATAGAACACAAGCATCTATTTTGCATGATGGTTAGAGCAATGAGCCTGGGGTTAGGAAGGCTCATCTTTGTGCATTTCTAATCCAGCCTCAAACACTTACAAGCTGTGTGAGCCTGAGCAAGTCATTTAAACCTTTTTGCCTCAGTTTCTTCATCTGTAAAATGAGTTGGAGGAAGAAATGGTAAACCACTTTGTCAAGAAAATTCCAAATGGGGTTATGAGTTGGACACAACTAAAAATGACAACCATAATAGGTTTACTTTAGTTTCATTTACTTCCTTGAAATATGTGTTACTTAGTTACTTGTGCTCATTAGAACTGTAATAGTATAGAATCCTAGATTTATAAATCGATATATCCTCAAAGATGATCAAGCCCAATTCTATCATTCTACAGAAAAGATGCTAAGGAAACTAAATCTATTGGACTATGTAAATTTTAGTTTGGTATGTCAGTTCTCTATAATCTGCTCACATCTTATCTTTCTACATTAGTTCATGCTTCTGCCCTTCATAACTAGACAAATACATTAATATCATTGACTTATACTGTCTGAGCCTTTGTGTGGGTCATCTTCTGGACCTGGAATACAAAGGTCTGACCATGGCATTCCCTAACTCAATGAGCACCAGTGGTTGTGTACTCTTTATAGGACTGAGTTTAAATTTTCTATTTGACATTTAAAGTCTTTCATAGCCAGACTCCAACTTACCTTTCTAGACATTATAAAAATTTCCTCTTCCTGCATTTTAGGGTACAATGTCTTGAAAAAAAGCAACCCCCCCCAAAAAAACCCAAAACCCCAAAACACCAACTTCCTTCATGTATTACACTCTAGTCTTTATGCTTTTGCCCTGGTTATAAGATTAAGTGAAGAGGAGGGTATATTGTACCTACTTTGTTCCAGTTACCATTTCAAGTCCTTTTTGCAAATATTATCTCATTTTATCCTTATAATAACGTCTACTGTATGCTAAATACATCCTAAACGCTGGTGATATGAAAAAGTATCAGGCCCTGCCATCAAGTAGTTTGAAAATACTTTTAAAAGAGTTCAAGTTGGAGAAGTAAATATGTAGATAAGACAGTATTTTCTTCAAATATATAAAGAGAGGAATGATTAGATTTATTCTTCCTGATCCTTGAACTGATCAATGAGTAGAGGTCACAGGAAGTTAGATTTTAGTTCAATATAAGGAGAATTTGCTAAAAATTCAAACTGCCTTTAAATAGAATGGGTTGCCTTAATGAGATAATGAATTAATTCAATGTGAGCAGAGTTCGTCATGAGGAAACAGAACAATTTGATTGACATTGTTGCCAAGGAGATTCAGGATTCTTGAAAATGTTCTAGCAAATCTTTCCTATCTTTTCCTCCAACTCTATGATTTTTTTGATCTAATTCTGAACTATAGATTTTATGATCCATTTCTCACAGAACCAAGAAAGACTAAGATAAGTAAGAAAGTCAGCATAGTATGGAAAGATCTATTGAACAATATGACCTGTCATAGTTCTTATCTCCTTAACATCACAAAAGCTCAGAGCTGAACAGAAATTCAGTAGTCCCTGAGTTTAACCCACACCTGAATAAGAATGTCTTCCTCATTGCCAGCTTTCCATCATCTAGTTGTTCTTTATGGCTTCAAGTTATGGGAAAAACCATTGCCTTCTGGGGAACACATTCTATTTTTGAATAGTGACAAGTTACTTTTATCAAGCTGAAATTTTCTGCACTTGAAATTTTTTATTTAATTTGAATAATAATAATGATGAAGTTGATGAAGATAAGGATGATAGTGAAAGATGACCACTGATACACCACTTTGTCCCATGCACTCTGCTAAGCACTTCACAATTATCTCATTTGAACCTCACAACAACCCTGAAAACCATGAGCTATTATCTAAATTTTATAGTTTGAGAAAACTGAGGCAAATAAGATTTAATTGACTTATCCATATTCACATAGCTAGTGAGTGCCTGGGCAGATTGAATTCAGGTTTTTTTGGTTCAAGGTCTGGCACTTTATCCTCTGTACTCCCTCACTTTTAATTTTGTCCATTTTGGCTAAGGGAAACAAATCTAATACTTCTTCCCCATGTGCTTGTTGTTTAGTCATTTTACAGATGAAGAACTGAGTCAAATATGGTAAAGTCACTTGTCCATGATCACACAGATACAGTGATAGCAAACTCAAAGCTATTTTGTTGCAGTTTCTATATATTGCTCATAATTTTATTCTCACACAGACCAAATCTAACCTCTATTCCATAAGACAAAGCTTCAAAAACTTGAACTCAGATATTCCTTTAAGAAAGAGATTTAGGACCAAAGGGTCTTCAATGTTGTTCCAAAAGTTTGGGCTAAAAATGCTTTGATGGTACTTCAAGCAATAAATAATAATCAGATGGTATAAATAGTATATTTAATTGTCCTGTGGATTCATAAAACAAGTTTCTTTTTTAGATTTTTCAAAGCAATGGGGTTAAGTGGCTTGCCCAAGGCCACATGGCTAGGTAATTATATTATTAAGTGTCTGAGGTCGGATTTGAACCCAGGTACTCCTGACTCCAAGGCCGGTGCTCTATCCACTGTGCAACCTAGCCACCCCTAGAACAAGTTTTTTTAATTGGAGGTGAAAGGAGTTTCTGAACAAAGAATATTGGGAACCACAATCCTCAGGCCTCTCTTTTGTAGGCGTAAACCAAATTCTTCTGATTATGTATGTTACTTATTAAATGAAGGCATCTAGGGAAAGTAATACTTGATTAAAAGAAAAAAATATAATAGTAGTTTTTCAGGCACTAGCTTTCCTTTTCTTTATTGCCCCATAATTTACCATGAGTGACCCATTTCACCACAAAGTGTGGCTCATGTTAATTTCTTTTTTTTTAATTTCAAGTTCTTTTTTGAAAATAACGTCTTTTCAGGAAACTTTTAGCTTCCTTCAGTGTTAGTTTATCATGATATTTGTAAAAACAAGCACAGTAAATATATCATTTATGAGACATATCTTTTCCCCTGGAATTTCTTCAATTGCATTCATTGTTTATTTCAAAGTATATTCATATTATGATGGATGTTTTTAGGTTCAGAATGTCATAGAATGGAAAAAACATTCATTATGCACTTTCTATGGACCAACAACTCTGCTAAGTTCTGGGAATGCAAAGAGGAAGCCAGGCAACCCTGCTCACAATGTGCTCACATTCTAATTGAGAGAGACAGCTTCTGTAAGGGAGTTTAGGGGATGAGTAGATGGAAAGACTTGGTGGTCCTGGTGGTGCACTATGAGAAAAGGAAGATCCTGATAGGATTTGAGTGGGTAGGGTTCAGGTAGAGGGTACAGGAAACATATGTAACTAAAGTTGAAAAAGAGGAAGAGAAGTAAAGAGATAAGAGAAAGATAGGAGAAGCACCTCTCCATTCAGGTGAAATATTTTTCCCTTTTTAGTACAAGGATGCAGGGATTAGTATGGGAATTAAGATTTTAATTCCCTGATCTGTTTCAGAGGCTGTAACTATCCATTTACCAACCCATGAATTTGGTTATGAGAAGGAAAGTGAATTCTATTATCTACAGTACAGATGAGAAACAAATTAAGACTTAATAAACCAGAAAGTATAGCTAGGTGATGTAGGGGATAGAGTCCCAGATCTAGTCAGGAAAATCTATCCTCCTGAGTTCAAATCCGGCCTCAAACATTTTACTAGTTATACATTCCTGGACAAGTCACTTCACCCTTTTTGCCTCAGTTACTTCATCTGTAAATGAGTGGAGAAGGAAATATCAAACACTCTAATATTTATAACAAGAAACCCCCAAATGATTTAATTAATATCAGTTTGATATTAATGAAAATGATTGAGAGACAAGAAGCTGGGAAAACCCGCTAGAAATGCTCTCATCCTTTATCATGTCATGAGATAATTCTGGTAACTTCCTAGGATGGCTTCTCATATCATTGGATCTTCCAACTATTTCATTCTAATGGCCAGGATTTGGTAGAAAGATGTAAGCAAGAATGTGTGTAAAAGAGGGAGAGTCTGTGAAAGTCTTAGTGCCAGAGGCAATTTGGTGAAATAATATTCTAATACTATGAAGAAGAATTGAGGAAGAAGCAAAAAGATGTTGAGGAGAAATGGTAAAGTTTGAGAAATGTGGGGAGAGCATTTACAAAATTAATTTCTGAATGAAGTGCAAAAGCAATATTTAGAGAAATGAGCTATCTTTTCTGAAGATATTAGGAATATATTCACATGTCCAAAGCATTAAATGAAAAACTACATTAAAAGGTAGAGACATTGTTCAAAATATTTGTATGAAAAAGTTGTCAACATTCCTCTTAGAAAAGCAATGCCCACTTGTATGCAAGGCTTGTAGAGTAATTTTAAAACGTAGTTACTTTGCCAAGCATAACTGTAACAACTTGTGATTAACTTGTTTATAACAAGGATAAGAATATTTTATATGCTCAGTACAGATTAGATCCCAACAGTTACCCTTCTTGTGAGTCTACTGGTAGCAGAAGGGGCAGACACAAATGGAGATAGGGAGGTTGTGCTTTCTTACAGGGACTGATTGTATTTAGGAGTAGGAAGGAAAAAATTAGTTGGTGACTAGAATGATGAGTTACCTACAATGTGTTATACAATGTGCTTTCAAGATTCCAGCCATAGAGGTACAGTGGTAAGAGCACTTAGAATCTAGAAAGACTTAGAATCAAGAAAGGTCTTGTTTCAAATCTAGTCCATGATACTAACTCTGAATCTCCAGTTGTCTAATCTATGAAATGGAGAAGAGAATAATTATGATATTTAACTCTTGGGGCCATTATGAAAATCATTTAAGATAACATATGTAAAATACATGGCGAATCTCAAAATACATGGAACTATATAAAAGTCAAATGTGAGAATTGATGATTACAGTGGTGATGATAGTCAATCAGCTCAAATACATTTAACAGATATTTTTGGAGTATGAACTACTTATATAGGAATACTAGAAGATAAGGAACACTAGCACCTGGAGCATGCCCAACATGGTGCTCTGTGTTCAGAGGATACAAAAAAGCTACAGTATCCAAGAAATTTGCTTCTTAGGCACACTAGTAGTACAATAGAGAAAACACTAAATTTAGAATCAGGAAGACTTGAGTTCTCATCTAGACTTAGGTGCTTACTAGCTATAGGGGTCTGGGCAAGTGATTCTCTGTTTCCCTGTTTCCTTAACTGTAAAATGAGTTTAATAACAGCACCTATCTTGCAGAGTTTGTTGTGAGGATCAAATGAGATAATAGTTGTAAATGTGCTTAGCATAGTGTCTGGAACATAGTAGGCACCATATAATATGCTTATTGCCATGTCTCACTTTCCCTACCTCTCAGTGGAGATCAGATACTGGGAAACAGAGAACTAAAAAAGCAGTTAACAATTGGTATTACCTTATACAAATAACTGAATCTCTCTCTGGTCTTTTCTTACTTCATTTGTATAATGAGGGATATGGATTAGATAAATTTTAATGTCTTTCCATGCCCAAGAGACCTTTAAGTCCTTTATCCCTATCTACTATCTAGAGTCAAGTATATATGGCATAGATATAAAAGAAAAAAGTTACTGTTTGGAGTTATCATAAAATGTTTCTTGAAAGGGGTGAGATTTGGTATTTAGAGCTAGAAAGAAATTTGTAGTTATATAGTCCACTTCTCACTTTACAGATGAGGATTAAGGTTTAGAGAAGTTCAGGGGTTCATTTATGCTTACCTAAGTAGCATGTGACAGGGAAAAAAATTTAATTAATGATTCTGTCACAAGACATGCATTCAAACAGAAGTCAGAAGTAAAATAAGGGCATTCTCAAGGATTCTCTGAACTTTAGAATCAATTGTGAGACATGGGAGATACTGGCACAGGACTGTCCATCAGAGTGTGTCTGCATCAGAGAAGGCAATATGCTCTATGAGTAAAGCAGAATTGTAGTAATAGAAGGGAAGCATGCAATATGCAAATCTAGACACATCTCCATCCCAAATGTTTATATGGATTATTTGTGCCTGACCAGTATCAGAGCATTCTGAGTTCATATTGAACTGATTAGACAGTCAAAAACACTATACCTTAACCCGAACATCATGATATGATTGGTCCTCTTCAAGTTCAAAGGAGGAACAACAATGCCTCCAATACTTCTAATATACCATATAGTATAGTCTCATGAGTAGTAGCAATCTAAAAAAAGTAGGAAAAAAACTGGATCAATAGGTCTAAGGTCTAATAATAATTCAAATTTTAGTGTTTTTCTTATAAATGCCTGCTCAGAATCAGAGCATATTCAAAAAATAATAGATCAGTGTAATTAGAGATAAATGTAAATTCTGGAGAGTAGTGGGAAATATCACAAAGAAAGATTGTAGGGAAATATAAGGAGCCTATCATGCCAAGCATGACAAAGAGAAGATGCAAATATACAAAATGAATTCATCTTTGCATGTGAATAATATGACAATATGTTTTATTTGGCAATGCCCATGTAATACTGGGTCTCTCTTTTCCTTTTTTTAAAGTCATCTCTTCTCCAAAATGAACTGAACCAGTTCCTGCAGTTAGCTTTTGCAAAGCTAATAATCCTACCATCAACCTGGCACACTTCTTTGGATAAAAATGTCTTTCTTCAAAAGGGGAAGGTAGAAGTCGCTGAAGTATCCCAGATGTGGAATAACCAGAAGAGAGTAAAGTAAGATCTCTTCCTTCTAGATACTACACTTCCATTAATCAGTCAGACAACATGATATACCTTTCTGAACTTATAATTCAGTATAATACACATATCTTTTTCTTTATATGCCCCAATCCAACCACAATTCTACACTTGTGTTTGATTTCTTAAAGCAGATCCCTTTGTTTTTATCCATATTAAATTATCTCATATTAAATCTGTCCCATTGCTTTAGCTTGTTATCATCTTTTCATGTTTTAATTCTCTCAGCCAAATTGTTAGCTATCCCTACTAATTTTATGTCTTCTGTAAATTTAACGAGCATTTCCTCTATACCATTATCAAAGTCATTGATAAAAGTAAAACAAAACAAAGACAATGTTGATTACTATAAAGCAAAGACAATATTGATTACTATAAACCAAATTCATATCTCTAGTCTTTCAATAGAAACTTCCCTTAAGGTTAATTCTAATACATGGTTATAATGGAGTGTGCTTCTGATCATGCAGTGAATTCTGAATCTATATAGCTGCAATATTTTTACCTTATCCTGAGGGATATAATGGGAGACTTTTGTGGGTATTTTCCCTTAATCTTCTATTCTAGTAATCATAAACTCTCTCTCTTCTCTCTCTCTCTCTCTCTCTCTCTCTCTCTCTCTCTCTTTCTGTGTGTGTGTGTGTGTGTATGTGTGTTTGAGTGCATTATTCTATGCAGAATATTCTATGCAGAAATTAAATAGGATTTTTCATTTTATGAGATATTTGGATCATTTTCATTTCTTTTATACAATTTATTAAGAATGATTTGCATTTTCTTTGAGGACTGGCTACTCACCATTTCCCTCCAATTTCCTTTGTTGGTCTCTCTCTCTCTCTCTCTCTTTTCCCTCCTCCACAATCCCCACCTTTGTTTGTCTCTCTCCTGGAACTATATTAAAGGGCTTTCTCTCTTGAAATATCTGGTATTTCAGGTTTTTTTAGTATATATAAGTATCTATTTAGATCATTCTCCTTCTCTTTTTCTGATGCATATACTCCAAGCCTGGGCTTCCAGACTGACTCAGTCCTCATGCTGGGGTATATTGTAGAGTTTGTTTTGCCATGCCCTTACTCAAAGCATGCTCTTGGGAGAAGGACTTGACTGGTTTGGATTTCCCTTTCTTTCTAGTCCCACATGGTTATTTAAGCAGAACCCCCCCATCCTAATTTTCACCAGACAGAGAGAAGGGGTAGGCAAGGTGTTTATAGCAAAAACTTTTGGGACTTCTGGCCAAGATGGTGGAGAGAAGCCAGGAACTGTGCTGAGGTCTCTAGTTTTCCCTCAGAAATAATATGAATCACATCTCTCAACAGATTTGTTAGATAAAACCCAGAAAAAGAAGCTTGGAGAAGAACATATCCCAACAAGGTCTATCTCAGGGGAATGTGGGTGAGCTGGGGGCAGAGAGCAGAGAGCCAGCCCAGGGGCAGTTGGGTAAAGCCCAAGGACCAAGTCTGGAGGGCCAGGGTTGCTGACTCCTTTCAGCAGAGTCCTCTTCCCAGAACAAACACAGTAACATCCCCTCTTCCCATTTGACTCCACCCCAGAATCAGTTGTGGGCAGCAGAGTTCCCTCAGATGAATAAGGAGATAAACTACCTAGCCCCAGGGCGCAGCCCACATTTTTCAAGGATAACAGTATCCAGGTGCACTCCCACCCACTACAGGCCTAGGGAGTGGACCTCAAACCAAGGTCACAGTCACTCCAGAGAAAACACCAGGACTCCCTACTGGACAGCCCACTTGGAATTACTAAACCCCGTGAGCAAATCCTCCAGCAATTTCAACACCAAATGTCTTGTGAATAGCCCTTCCCCAACACAAGATCTTAGGAAAATGAAGAAAAGTCAGTGGAAATGGGGGTCCATAGAAAACTACTTGTAAGGCAAAGATCCTAATTCAGAGAGATCTAGGACTTCTGAGGAGAATATGAATTGGTCTCCAGTCCAGAAGGACTTCCTAGAAAAAATAGGCAAGGAGTTTAAAAATCAATTGGAAAAATTTGGAAAAGAAACTCAAGAGAAAAATTAACACTTTGCATTAGAAAATTAACATCTCATAACAAGAAAAATAATTCTTTCAAAACTACAACTAGGAAAATGGAAAACTTTAAAAATAGAATTGACCATTTGGAAAAAGGAGTTATAAAAGGTAAATGAAGTGAATTCTTCTTGAAAAAATGGAATCTGTGGAAACTAATGTCTTCATGAGACAACAAGAATAAGTTAAACGAAACCAAAATTTTTTTAAAAAATAGAATAAAATATAAAATATATCATTTGCAAAAATCACTGACCTCAAGAATAGATCTGAGAGAGACAATTTATGAATCATTATGCTTCCTGAAAACATTGAGTAGGAAAAAAAAGCCTGGATTTAGTGATATAAAATTGCCCTAATATCATTGAACCAGAGGGCAGAATAGTTAATGAAAGAATGCATTGATCTCATCCTGAAAGAGATCCCAAAATGAAAACACCAAGGAATATTGTGGCCAAATTCCAGAACTTTCAGATAAAAGAGAAAATCCTGCAAGTGGCCAGAAAGAAACAATTTAAATATCAAGGAGTCACAATAAAGCTTACACAGGACTTGGCTGCATCAACATTAGGGTATCAAAGGACCTGAAACATGATATTCCAAAGAATGAGGGAGCTTAGAATACAGCCAAGAATACACTATCTGGAAAGATTGAGTCTTCTCTTTCAGGGGAAAAGACAGACATTTAATGAAATAAGAGAGTTTCAACTTTTCCTGATGAAAAGACCAGAGCTAAATAGAAAATTTGCCATTCAAATAGGAAACTCAAGAGATACATGAAAAGGCAAAAAAAAAAAAGGATAGAAGAAAGAAACCTGCTATCCAATAAGAGGAAACTGGCTATATCTCCATTTGGGAGAAAGATTCTCATAATTCTAGAGAACTGTAACTCTATTAGAAAGAATATACTTAGCCAGAAGTAATGGACACTCATGACTTATTCGTGTCTTTGACAGAATGATTTAAAACAAATATCTCCTTAAAAAGGAGGAAATGGTAAAGAGATGGGAGGAGGGTTGAGATTGAATAGGGTAAATAACATTACATAAAGAGGTACAAAGGACCTATTACAATAGAGGGGAGGAAGGAGTTGGGAACAACTTGAATCTTACTCTCATCATATTTGGCTTAAGGTCAACATACATACACTCACTTAAATGAAGAAACTGATCTTACCTTTCAAGTATTAAAAGGGGGAGGTGGAGGAAAATTGGAACTAAGAGAAGGAGGGGAAGGATGAAGGGACAAAGGGAAAGGGGAAAGAAAGGGAAGGGGAGTTGGTTATAAGGGGGCAAATACATTGAAGGAGGTGGTATTCAGAAAGAAAATACTGGGAAATATGGATAAAGTGAAAAAAGGGGAAAATACAAACAGAGGGAAGATAGCATGGAGGGCAATAAAGAGTTAATAATTATAACTTTGAATGTGAATTGGATGAACTCTCCTATAACACATATGTGAATAGCAGAGTAGATTAAAAACCAGAATCCTAAATATGCTGCTTACAAAAAACACATTTGGAGCAAAGAGATACATATAGAGTAAAGGTAAAAGGTTGGAGCATATTATGCTTCAGCTGAAGTGAAAAAAGCAGGGATAGCAATCCTTATCTTAGACAAAGAGCTGCAAAAATAGGTCTCATTAAAAAAAAGATAAGGAAGCAAACTATATCCTCCTAATAGGTACCATAGACAATGAAGCAATTTCAATAAATATGTATGCACCAAGTGGTGCACCAAATTCTTGGTGCATTTGGTGCACTAAATTCGTAGAGGAGAAGTTGAATGAGTTACAGAAATACAGAGACAGCAAAACACTATTGGTGGGAGACCTCAACCTCCAGCTCTCAGATTTAGATATCTCTAACTATAAAATAAACAAGGAGGAAGTTAAGGAAGTAAATAGAATATTAGAAAACCTAGACCTGATATACCTTTGGAGAAAGCTGAATGGGGATAGAAAGGAATATACTTATTTTTCCTGTAGTACAGGGCACTTATACAAAATTGACTATGTACTAGGGCATTAAAAACCTAATAACCAAATGCAGAGAGGCAGAAATAGTGAATACATCCTTCTCAGATCATAATATTAAAAAAATCACATCCAGTAAAGGGCCATGGTGAGATAAACCTAAAACTAATTGGAAACTAAATAACCTCATTTTAAAAGAATGAATGCATCAAACCACAAATTTTAGAAAGAATTACTGATTTCATTCTAGACAATGACAATAGTGAGACAACATACCAAAACTTATGGGATATAGCCAAGGCAGTTGTCAGGAAATATATTATATCTTTAAATGCTTACATGAATAAATTAGGAAAAGAGGAAATCAATGAACTAAACATGCAACTAAAAAAATTGGAGGGGAGGCTAGGTGGTGCAGTGGATAGAGCACTGGCCCTGGAGTCAGGAGTACTTGAATTCAGTTCTGGCCTCAGACACTTAATAATCACCTAGCTGTGTGGACTTAGGCAAGCCACTTAACCCCATCTGTCTTGCAAAAAACCCCCCAGAAAACCTAAAAAAAATTGAGAAAGAACAAATTAAAATCCCCCAATTAAAGGACAAATTAGAAATTCTAAAAATTAAAGGAAAAATTAGCAAAACTGAAAGCAAGAAAAGTATTGAACTGATAAATAAAACCAAGAGTTGGTTTTATGAAAAAAATCAATAAAATTCATAAACCTCTAGTTAATTTGATTTTAAAAAGAGAGAGGAAAACCAAATTACTGATATCATAAATGAAAAGGTGAACTCACCACCAATTAATAATTTGGAGCTATTTATGTATTGTATGCCAATAAATTTGAAAACCAAAGTGGAATGGATGAATATTTACAAAAATATAAAATGCCCATGTTAAACGAAGAGGAAATTAAGTACCTAAATAACTGTATCTCAGAAATAGAAATTCAGCAAGCCATTATTGAACTCCCTAAGAGAAAATCTTCAGGATCAGATGGATTCACAAGTGAATTCTATCAAACTTTAGGGAACAATTGGTTTCAATTCTATTTTAACACTTTCGAAGAATAGATGAAGAAGGAAATCTGCCCAACTCTTTCTATGATACCAACATGGTACTGATACCTAGACCAGGAAGAGTCAAACCAGAGAAAGAAAAGTTATAGACCTATCTCCCTAAGTAATATAGATGTAAAAATCCTAAATAAAATCTTTAGCAAAGTGATTACAGCAAATTACCTCTAGGATAATACATCATGACCTAGGAGGACTTATCCCAGGAATGCAGGGCTATTCAATATTAGGCAAACTGTTAGTATAATTACCGACATCAATAACAAACCTATCAGAAATCATATGGTTATATCAATAGGTTCTGAAAAAGCCTTTGACAAAAATATAACACCCATTCCTATTAAAAACATTAGATAATGTAGGAATAAATGGATTGTTCCTTAGGATGATTAGCAGTGTCTATCTGAAACCATCAGCAAGCATTATATGCAATGGGGATAAGCTAGAGGCATTCCCAATAAGATCAGGGTGAAACAAGGATGCTATCTATCACCACTACTTAGGGTAAAGGAAATTGAAGGATTTAGAATTGGGAAGAAACAAAACTCTCATTCTTTGCAGATAACATGATAGTATACCTAGAGAATCCTAAAAAGTCATTTAAAAAACTACTAGAAACAATTAGCAACTTTAGCAAAGTTATAGGATATAAAATAAATATAAAATAAACCCTCATAAGTCCTCAGCATTTTTCTATATTAATAGCAAGATACAGCAGGAAGAGCTAGGAAAAAGAAATACTATTTAAAGTAACTTCAGACAATGTAAAATACATGGAAGTCTACCTGCCAAGGCAGACTCAGAAATTCTATGAAAACAACTAAAAACATTTTTCTCACAAATAAAATCAGATTTTAAAAACTGGGCAAATATCAACTGCTCATGGATAGACACAAGCTAATATAATAAAAATAACAATTCTACCATAATTAAACTACTTATTTAGTGCCCTACCAATCAAAATACCAAAAAAACTTCTTTAAAGAGTTAGAAAAAATTATAGATTTATATAGAGAAACAAAAAGTCAAGAATTTCTAGGGATTTAATGAAAAAAGTGCAAAAGAAGGTGGCCTTGCCCTACCTGATCTAAAATTATATTATAAAGCATCATTATCAAAACTATCTGGTATTGGCTAAGAAATAGAGTGGTGGTTCAATGTATTAGACTACACACATTAGCAGGAAATGATTATAGTAATCTGCTGTTTGATAAACCCAAACAATCCACTTCTGGGGGAAAAAGCTCTCTTTGATAAAACTGTTGGGGGGCAGCTAGGTGGTGCAGTGGATGGAGCACTGACCCTGGAGTCAGGAGTACCTGAGTTCAAATCTGACCTCAGACACTTAATAATTATCCAGCTGTGTGGCCTTGGGCAAGCCACTTAACTCCACTGCCTTGCAAAAACAACAACAACAAAAAAAGAAACCTTGGGATAATTGAAAGTTAGTATAGCAGAAACTTGGATTAGACCAACATCTTATACCCTATACCAAGATAAAATCAAAATGGGTACAGAGTTTAGACATAAAAGACAATATTTTAAGCATAATAGATCAAGGAGTAGTATAGACCTGTCAGATCTATGGAAAGGGAAGCAGTTTATTCCCAAGGAAGAGATGGAAAACATAATTTAAAAAAACAACTAGATACTTTTGAATACATTAAATTAAAAAGCTTTTGCACAAACAAAACCACTGTAACCAATATCAAATGAAATATAGTAGTGGGTAGCTAGGTGGTACAGTGGATACAGCACTGGCCCTGGAGTCAGGAGTACCTGAGTTCAAATCTGGCCTCAGACACTTAATAATTATATAGCTGTGTGGCCTTGGGCAAACCATTTAATCCCATTGCCTTGCAAAAAAAAAAACTAAAACAAAAAAAATGTAAATTGGAAAACAATTTTTGTAACTAGTATTTCTGACAAAGGACTAATTTCTAAAATATACAGAGAACGTAAGTCAAATTTATAAAAAACCAAGCCATTCCCCAATTGACAAATGGTCAAAGATGTGCAGAGGCAATTTACAGATGAGGAAATCATAGAGATCCAAATTCATTTGAAAAATTGCTCTAAATCATTACTTATTAGAGAAATGCAAATTAAAGCATCTCTGAGGTACCACCTCACACCTCTCAGACTAACCAATATGACAAGAAAAAACAATGATCAATGTTGGAAGGAATGTGGGAAACCTGGGACACTAATACATTGTTGGTGGAGCTGTGAGCTCATCCAACCTTTCTGGAGAGCATTTTAGAATTATACCCAAAGGACAATAAAGATTTGCATACTCTTTGGTCCAACAATACCACTTCTGGGTCTATACCCTGAAGAGATCATGAAAAGGGGGTAAAAGCATCACTTTGGTTTTTTTTAAGATTTTATTTATTTTGAATTTTATAATTTTTCCCCAATCTTGCTTCCCTCCCCCTACCCCCCCAAAAGAAGGCAGTTTGTTAGTCTTTATGTTGTTTCCATTGTATGCAGTGATCTAAGTTGAATATGATGAGAGAGAAATCATATCCTTAAGGAAGAAACATAAAGTATGAGATATAACAGAATTACATACTAAGATAATATATTTTTTTAAATTAAGGGTAATAGTCTTTTGTCTATGTTCAAATTCCACAATTCTTTCTCAGGATACACATGATGATCTCCATCACAGACATCCAAAAATTGTGCCTGATTGTTGCCTTGTTGGTATGAGCAATTCCATTAAGATTTATCATCACTCCTATGTTGCTGTTAGGGTGTACAATGTTCTTCTGGTTCTGCTCATCTCACTCAGCATCAGTTCATGCAAATCCTTCCAGACTTCCCGGAATTTCCATCCCTCCTAGTTTCTAATAGAACAATAGTGTTCCATCACACACACAAACACATACACACACACACACACACACACACACACACATACACACACACATACACACGATCAAATGTAGTATCTGTTTTTATCAGTTTAAAAGTATCACTTGTAGAAAATATTCATAGCAGCTCTGTCATGGCAAAGAATTGGAAATTGAGTGAATGTCCATCAATCGGGGAATGGTTGAACAAATTGTGGTATATGGATGTTATGTAACATTATTGTTCTATTAGAAACCCAAGAGGGCTGGGAATGCATAGAATACTGGTAGGATTTGCTTGAAGTGATGCTGAGAGAGATGAGCAGAACCAGAAGAACATTGTACACGCTAACAGCAACATGGGGTTGATGATCAATCTTAATGGACTTGTTCATTTCATCATTGCAACAATCAGGTACAAGTTTAGGGTATCTGCAATGGATAATATCATCTGTATCTAAAGAAAGAATTGTGGAATTTAAAAAAAGATCAAATACTATTACCGTAACTTAAAAAAAATTATTTTACCTTAAGGATATGATTTCTCTTTCAATACATTCAATTTTGACCAATGTATACCATGGAAACAATGTAAAGACTGTCAGACTGCCTTCTGTGGGGGGTGGGGGGAAGGGCAATGAGATTAGGGGAAAAATTGTAAAATTCAAAAAACCATAAAAAAAAAACCTTCCCAAAAGGGTCAGATTCTAGTCAGAAAAAAGTTTTTTTTTCCTTTTTTTTTAGTTTCTCCCTTCCCTTTTTCCTTTTCCCTTAGGTTCAAGTGGCTGGAAAAAAATAACTGGAGGGTGAAGGAATCCCAAAATGAGCCAACGGTATAATAATAAGAATCTGCAGTCTGGATATGGAGACTGATTTGAAAGGTTTAAGGATTTAATTCATAAGGAATTTTCTGGTTCCCTCTTCTTTTTTCTATGAATTCAGCTTTAATTATTTTACATCTGATGCATACTTCATTTTATTTTTTAAGGGTTAAAATGACTTAGCTAACAAGATGACTTAACATCTTGTTAAGTAGAGGGTCCAGAAATCTGAAGAAAGATTTGTTAATCTAAATTTTCAAAAATTGGAATTATCTGTTCAGGAAAGTAAAGGATTCTCTTTCTTTAGAGATCTTCCAGCAAAATTTAGATCACTAGACAGTGTAGAGTTCGTATTCTTTGCTTCTGAGGTTGATTACAACTCTGAGATTCAATGATTCTACAACTTGATATTTATTAATAAAATGATTAAGTACTTTTTAATAAAGCATTATAAATATTTAACTGAACTGCCATACTTCTTAGCTATATTGGAAACAGATATGTTCTAGAAAAATAAGCAAATATGCAGCTCTGTGAAAAAATATTTCTCATTTTGACAATGGAAGAAATTTTATGTAGTTACTACTATATATCATGAATCTACTAAGGTGTAATAGGAAAACTAACATTGGAGAGAGAAAAATTTAGTGTCAGTTCCAGCCAATGACAGATTCTAGCTGTGTGACTGAGCAAATTAAGTAACGTTTAAGAGCAGCAGACAGGTTGTTTAAGACTCTACATTGCAGTGAAGGTACCAAACATTGTGAGAAGTGTACACATTTGAGAGCTTTCTATATCAATAAAATCACTGATCTAGTTCCTATTTCTTATCTCTGTTAATTTGGAACTACATTTGCGGGATTACATTTGGGGGACTCTGTGAGAGATTTTCTTTTTTCATGGACATTTCCTTTATGGAAGTGAGGGATATAAATTTAGGGGTATATAAAAAGCTGTGTAAAAGTGGAAACCTCATAAATGATGGTACTGGGAATCCTGAAAATTAGGGAGAGGAGTGAAAAACAGCTAGAATTCTGATAGAAAGATTTGCTGAGATTTTGTGATGGTCAGACAGAATATAATGCTTGAAAAATTATGATGGCTTTCCATGATTGACAGACATGAGACTACCAAGATAAAAGGAAGACTGTCAGCTAGTATACAATGAACTAGGTTTTTAGGCTTGCCCTAAGAGGATATTAGATAAGATCCCCCAGCTCTTTAACAAGATCCTTCTACCTACTAAATTTGTTCTGTACTTTTATCTCTTTGCCTTAAATGTGACTAAAAGCTTTTTTAAAAACCACTCCTGGTTCTGGGTGAGCTGCTATAAAGAAAGGGGTGACAACTAGTAAAGACAGGGTTCAATTCAATAAAAGCCAACAAACATTTATTAAGTGCCCACTATGTGCAAATTAAATATAGTTACAGAGGAAATAATATATTCTAGATAGAATTGTGGCTTAGGTTCTTTTCTGGCTAAGAATTGTTTCCTGAAAACCTCAGGGGAAAGAACTAATATGAAGTGAATACTGAGGAGCAACAAAGAACAAGAAAACAATTGTCTGCTAATGATTTTACACAAACTTTTTTTAGAATTTAGTGGTACTTTTTGTTTATATTACCTAAATATCTCTCTTCCTTCTTGCCCCAGAACTCTTTTTTTGTAAGAAAATATTAAAAAGAAAGAGGAAAGAAAAACATTTCTGTAAATTAATTAACATATTGTATCACTCTGACCTATAATATTCAAACTTCAAGCACACAGATACACAAGTATATCAATACATAAACACATTTTTGCACAGATTGGACATTGATTTATTTTCTTGTTTTATTAGGGAGGGGAATATTTCCTTCTTTCCATTTCAATTTGTGTTCTTGTAGCTATTATGTATTTTGTTTTCTTGACTCTACTTCATTTGTTCTTTTATAAAAAATTTTTGCAAAACAATGGGATTAAGTGACTTGCCCAAAGTCACAAAGTTAGGTAATTATTAAGTGTCTGAGGCTGAATTTGAGCTCAGGTCCTCCTGATTGCAGGGCCAGTGCTTTATTGACTACACCACCTAGTAGCCTCTGCTTCATTTGTTCTTAATCAGTTCTAATCAATTCTTAATCAATCACATTTCTCAGAATTCTTAATATTCATACTTTCTTATAGTCTAATAATAGTCCTTAACAAAATTTGTTTAGCCATTCTTTAATTAATAGGCATCTGATTTTGTGCTACTAAAAAAAGTGGTGCTCTAAATGTTTCACAAAATGGGTCTTTGTTTTAATGGATTTTTATTCAGTTATTTTGTTTTTATACTGTTTATAATTTCCCTAATTCTTCCATATATCTTCCCAGAGAGATATTTCTAATAATCATGCATTTTTAAAAAAGAAGGGGAAAATCATTTAGTTAAATCAATGAATACATAAGAATAAACGATATCCTATCCTCAAGCTAAGTATTTAATGTTTATTATCTTTTAGGATTTGGAATAAATAGTAGGGCTACAAATAAATGATAATTTAAAAAAACAGCAAAAATGGACTTTGCTCTCAAGGAGTTCATAATCTAAAGAAAAAACAGGAAATTGGGAGCCACAGTAAGAACGCTTGTCTCAGACACTTACTAGCTGTGTGACCCTGGCCAAATCACTTAACTCTTTTTGTTTCAGTTTTCTCATCTGTACAATGAGCTGGAGAATGAAAATAGAAAATTGCTCCAATAACTTTGCCAAGAAAATCCCAAATGGGATCATGAAAGGTCAGACATAATTGAAAAATAGACTGAACAATTTGAAGGTAATCTCAGAGGGAAGTCACTAGTATGGTGGGGAGGGGGTGGATGAACAAAGGGGGAAGAATACCAGAAAAGGATTTTTGAAGAAAACCAGAACTGAATCTTGAAGGAAGGATGCAGAAATGGAAAGGTAGAACATTTCAAATCTTGGGCGGGGGTAGTCAGTGAAAACACTCAGTTAAAGGTAAGAATGTCAAGGTTGAGGAGCATCAGCAAGGTTAATGTTGCTTTATCATAGAATTTTGGAGGGGGCTAAAGCATAAGAAAAATGAAAAGACAGGAAGATACCAGACTATGAAGGACTTTAAAAGTCAACAGAAGCAGCTTTTTAGAGGAGTGACTTGGAAGTTCCCTTTGCCAGAACAATGGAGGAAGGGATAGGAGGAGAGAGATTATAGGGAGTCATTGCAATAATCTAGGTGGGGTGTGATGAGAACCTGTGTCTTGATAGTGACAGAAGACACAAGAAGGGTATTATTTATGAGAAGTTCTGTGAAGGTGGAACTAAGAGAGTTACCAACATTTTGGATATAGGGGGTAAAATACACTGAGGAGAAGAATATGATAAATTGTGAGCCTGAATACCTAGAAGGATGTTGGTGCTTTTGAGAATAATGGGGTAAATTAGAAGAGGATATTTGGAGAGAAAGTTAATGAGTTCAGTTTGACCATAATGAATTTAAGATGTCTATGGAGAAATAATGGTTTGTGATACCCAATAAGAAGTTGAAGATAGGAGATAATAGTTCAGAAGAGAAAATGGGCCTTGATAAATGTGAAAATTATCTACATAGGGGCCTTAGAGTTGAATCCATGAGAACTGAGGGCTATACAAGTTTACTCACAAACTTGACATAGAACTCAACTATCCCCTTCCCCAATTCTCCACACCCTTATTTCACAGAAAACCAAATGATAGAAGTTTGCTCAGTCTGGGAAAACAGACTAAAAGTCTTTTTGTACCAACAGTTGTATAGCTGTTAATTGTGACTCATTGTAGCCCCACAGAAACAGCCCCACGTGGGACAGAAACCAAGGCAGGCAAAAAATTAATTGCTTAGTGTGGGATGAAGCTGATAGCTTTGAGGTCCAAAATATGATTAGTTAACATTAATGGGGCTGTGCAAAGAGAGACAATCTAATGAATTGTTTGTAGAGATTCGATTTGCTCCAACCATTCTAGAAGACAGCTTAGAATTAGGCAAAGTAACTAAAATTTCCATTTACCCTCTGACTAATTAATTTTATTGTTATACATATATCTCTAGGAGGTAAATATCAAATTGAAAGCTTCCATATACACCAAAATTTTTATAGAAGTCAATTTTATAGATGTCAAGAATTATAAACAAACTAGTTGTTCATCAATTGGGGAATGGTTAAACTAATTGTGGCATATAAATGAAATTATTTATTATAATAAATGGCAGACATGATGAATATAGAAGAAACAAGAAAAGTTTATATGAATGGATAAAAACTTAAATAAGTAGTACAAGTAAAACTATATAGAAACAAGCTACAGTGTTGAAAAAGAAAAAGAAAAAGGAAACTATAAAACCCTAAAATTTGGATATTCCAAGTACATATAATATACCTAAGTCCCAGAATAGATAGAAGATATATGAGAAAAGATTACTTATGACTCCTTTGAAGAGATGGAGGTATTTAGTTTGAAATTGCTATATATATATATTGACTTTTAAAATATATATATTTATAAATTTTGATGATTTTTCCCTTCCATATTTAAAAGTGTTTGTCATAAGGGATAGCTTTCTGAAGAGAGGGAAGGAAAGAGGTATAGGAATACAAAACAAAAGATAGTCTATAAAAATCTGCTTTTTTTCTTAAAACACACATGACATAGGAATGAATTTTCTGTCTAAAAGTAAATGGGCTTGGAAAGCAGAACTCTAATAATTTTTCCAACACATGCTGACACCTGCAGGCTCTCCTTTCCCATGGGTGGGTGATAGTTATGTCCAGAATTGCTATGAAAATGCCCTCTGTCATAATGAGAGCTTGGTGCTCTGTTGGTGCTCAATAAATAATGGATAATGATAGGACAGATTCTCACCTTAACAATGAAGTGGCAAATTTGTTGAATTTTCCCATAGTTATGTGAGATGTGAATTCCCATGGAGATACATGGTATAAGGATCTGACTCAATAATAAGAGGTGATGACAAAGCCTCCAATTCAATATGTTTGGTATGGGAAACCTCAGCTTTTGTCTGCTGAAGCTGGCTATTTTTCATCAGTTATACCAAGGGCATTTATATGCCCAGTGAAGGCTGTCATTCTAAAAATATTGTGAGCACTCCAGTTTGCCTATGGCTTATTTCAGGTGGGACTGCTATCCTCTGGCATTGTTAATTATATTTATGAAAAGATGCTCTTCCTCAAAAAGAAATTGGAGCAGATAAGGATGTCTGCTATAAGAATGACAGTAGAGAGTTTTCAGCCTCATATTTGTTTATGTCCTCTACTCTTGAGGAGGGGTTTTGGAGTGATGTGGGATCAGGTTAATGATCTGATCTCCAAAGAATACATAGGAGATAAGTTCAGTGCTTACGAGTAACTATTGAAACCAACCAGCTTCAGCAATTATTTCATAATATTGGATTCCTTACTAATCTTTTGCCAGAACAACTAAAGTCTGGTGCTTTCCTCACGTCTAGGGACCGATTATCCCAATCCTTAATATTACCTTTGAGAGAAAGAAAACAGCAAGTAGTTAATACTCTAATGGGAGCCTCTATTAGAAGAGTTTTATTCAATTCTCCTCTGGGGTATTATCTAGAAGTGAACTCCATCCTTAGCCCTAGAGATATGGTCTGTAAAATCTATATGGTTTCACGCATTATAAGGCTGGATATGAGAAAAGCAGTGGCAACTAGATTTGTTTTCTGAACCAAAGTTCCAGTAGCCAGAGAAGTCCAATCCTACTGAAAGAAGCCTAGTGAATATTTATTCATTTGTTAACTCATTCATTTAACATGTTTGACTTAAGTACAGACAAATATTGAGAACTATATGAGACCCTAGGCATATAAAAACAAAAAATGAAAAAGCCCCTGATATAGGGTGAGGCCATCTGGATTGCTCTGTAGATTAAGTATATATTGCACTTGGAGTCAGTAAGACTTGAATTTAAATCCTGCCCCTCACATACTTAACAGTCTCATACTGGAAAAGATACTTATACTCCCAGGGCTTTGGTTTTGTTATCTATAAAATGAAGCAATTGACCTTGATGTATTCTCAGCTTCTAACTCTAAAAATTGGATCCCATGATGGGAGAATATTAGTAATTGAGGAAAAAGATCTTGTGAAACTTGGAACTGAATTTTGAAGAAAATAAGATACTCTTGGGGGTTGGAGGCAAAGAGGGATACTGTCCAAGTAAAGATGCATACCTGTGCAAAGGTATGGATAAAGGAAATGGAATGTTGTAGATGGGAAACTACAAGTAGATTAATTTGTTTGGAAACAATTAGGAAAACAGCAGCTGTATGGAGGATGAATTCTATAAAAGCCTCACTGGGAATAAATCTCCTTTTCCCATTTAATAGAAAACTCCATTGTCCTCATTGATTTTTTGTGGTCATTTTCAATTCTAAAGTTCTTAGACTTTATATGTATGTTTACATATACATATGTTTTATATATAAATTCTATTATATTAAGATATAAATATATATACATAAAGTCTAATATTAAAATATGTATATATTCATAAATACATATATAAATATATATTATATATATACACACAATAAGAATATCTCTTTCAAATAATTGGAAAAGGGTGGGGGCAGAAAATAGTCATAGTAGTGAACTCCTGAGAGTCTGTCGTGGGTGCTTGGCTCTTTTCTTCTCAGATTCTGGTCTTGCTTTTCTTCTCTTCTCTTCTCCTTTTCTTTTACCCCCTTGCTTTTCATGATTTTTGCTTACTCAGATCTGTAGGAGGTTTAAATTGAAGTTTCATTGATACACAAACTTATTTACCTTATACTACATCATCCCTTGAAGACCCATTCAGGCATTTTTAGCTGCCATGAACCTTGCCTACTATTCTTAATTCTTCAAATGTTCTGTTTGTCATTTTATAAAAAAAAAATGATAGTTTGAAATCATGCTACATTATCACCATTATCATTCAATATAGTATTAGAAATGTTACCTTTAGCAATAAGGGAAGAGAAAGAAACTCACAGGAATCAGAATTGTCAGTGAGGAAGCAAAGCTTTCACTCTTTGCAGATGATATGATGTTATACTTAGAGAGCCCAAGAAAAACACATCTAAAAAAATCCTTGAAACAATTAACATTTTCAATCAAATTAGCAAAATATAAAGTAAACCCATATAAATAATCAGCATTTCTATATCTGAAAAAGAAAACCCAAGGGCCAGTGGAAAAAAAATGGAAATTCCATTTAAAGTAACTGCATACAACATTAAATACTTGGGAATCTACCTTCCAAAGCAAACCCAGAAACTGTATGAATACAATCAAAAAACACTTCTTACCCAAATAAAGTCAGAACCAAATACCAGGAAAAATGTCAATTGCTCATGATTAGGTCAAGCTAATATAATACAAATGACAATTCTATACAAATTAATTTGCTTATTCAGTGACATATATAGAAAATAATTATTTTATTGAGCTAGAAAAAATAGTAATAAAATTTATTTGGAGCAACAAAAGGTCAAGAATAGCAAGGGGACTAATGAAAAAAATGTTAAAGAAGGTGGCTCAGCTCTACTAGATCTATACTATAAAAAAGCAGTCATCAAAAGTGCCTGGTACTGGTTAAAAAAGAGTAATGGATCAGTTGATTAGGACAGGGTCAAAAGAAACAGTAGTAAATGACTAGTATACTCTACTATTTAACAAACCCAAAGATATTAACTTCTAGGATAAAAACTGACTATTTACAAAAATCAGGAAACTGGGGAAAAGTTAGGAAAACTGGAAAAGCATATGGTAAAAACTAGGCATAGACTGAATCAAAATAATGTCAAAATTTAGACATAAAGGGAGACACCATAGAAAAATTAATAGAACAAGAAATACTCATCTATCAAATCTATGGAAAGGGCATATATTTATGACCAAACAAGAATTAGAGTATATTATAAATTGAAAAATGATTTTAACTATATTAAATTAAGAAGTTTTTGCTCTAATAAAATCAGTGCTGCCAAAAGGGAAACAGTCTTCACAACTAAGAGTTTTGATAAAGGTCTCATTTCTAAACTATATAGAGAACTGCATCAAATTTATAAGGTAGCAAGCTATTCCCCCAATTGAAGAAATTAGAACTATATATAATCATATGAAAAATACTCCAAATTATTATTGTTTAGAGAAATGCAAATTAAAACAACTCTGAGATATCACCTCATACCTATTAGATTGGTTAAGATGACAAAAAGGTGAAATGATCAATGTTGGAGAGGTTGTGGGAGGATTGGGCCATTAATGTATTACTGGTGAAGTTGTGAATGGATCCAACCATTCTAGAGAGCAATATGGACACAAAGAGAAATAAAACTATTCATACTCCTTGCTCCAGCAATTCCAATTCTAGACCTATATCTAGAAGAAATCACAAAAATGGGAAAAATCCACATATTCCAAGGTATTCATAGCAGCCCTTTCTGTAGTGGCAAAGAATTGGACATTGAGGGAATCCCATCAATTGGGGAATGGTTAAGCAATTTATGGTATATGAATATTATGGAATACTATTGTTCTATAAGAAACCATAAATGGTCATACTTGAGAGAAGCAAGGAATGACTTACAGGATCTGATATACTGAGCAAAGGGAGCAGAATCAAGAGAACAATGTACATAAACAACAACATTGTGAGATAATCAACCCTGATGGAAGCAGCTCTTCTCAGCAGTTCAGAAAGGTAGAACAACTATATTAAACCTGCTATGGACAATATTATCCTCATCTAGAGGAAGAAAAACAAAACAAAAAAATTAATTCCTAATCTGGTGAAAACCACATTCAGTTTTAAAAAAAAAAATATCTCTTTCTTATATATTTCTTTCCCTTAATCCTAATTGCTCAAACCAAAATAACTAATCTGTAAACATGCTTAACACAAATGTCTATGTACAATCCTAACCTGAATGCTGCTGAGGGGAGGGGGATGGGAAAGGAGGGTGGAAGGAAATTTTGTAACTTAAAAATTTGCATATGCATATGGATGAATGTTGAAAAACTTTCATAATATATATTGGGGAAAATGTAATATCAATTAAAAAAAAGAAGAGATAGTGATAAACTCCCTCAACACCTCCTAAGTAATTCTAATACTTCCTCATACATTAGAAGTGCTACAGCACTAACAGAATTTCAGGTCCATTTGAGATTAAAGAGGAATGTGTATTATTTTGTATTTCAGAATAAATTATTATTACTTTACTAACAAAATAAGCTTGCAGCAAGCTAAAATGTTGTCACTGGGATGGTCAATTTAATAAATAAAAAAGTGAGTATGAATTCTTTAGGGACCATATTACTATTCAATGTCAACTATCTTTCCAAAGGATATTTTAAAAACAATGCAGTGCATAAGACAAACAATCTCATTTGAGTGAATTCTCTTTCACCCAGACCTCCATCTTTGCCATCTAGGATCTTGATGTTTGATAAGGCCACAGCCTGAGGCTCTTCCTTCCTTCCTTCCTTCCTTCCTTCCTTCCTTCCTTCCTTCCTTCCTTCCTTCCTTCCTTCCTTCCTTCCTTCCTTCCTTTCTTTCTTTCTTTCTTTCTTTCTTTCTTTCTTTCTTTCTTTCTTTCTTTCTTTCTTTCTTTCTTTCTTTCTTTCTTTCTTTCTTTCTTTTTAAGCTATCTTATATTTCCTTTCTTTGTTTCTTCTGATTTTGTTTGGACTTCCCTTTAGAAGTTAAAGTGCTTCCCTTTAAGATCTTTGGATTTAGGTCTTTGATTTAGGATCATCAGGTGGCTCATTGAGGAGTCAGCAGCTCTGCCTCTTGTATTTGTTCCCCTTAGCATGTACACATAAGACTAATATCAATCCAGTCTCCTCCTTCCACAAACTTTGACTGATAAGGCTTAGAAAAAAATATGTGTACTCAGAATACCTGAAGGCACTGGGTTGTCTCCAAACCACTACAGGTTGAATTCAGTGTTTGGAAAAACCCCTTACCTCCCAGATAACTATCCATCTTTTCTAAACCATGAACAGTGTAAACATTGCCAAAAGCAACCTAAGAGGATCAGGGTATCCTAGGGAAGAAATGTTATAATGATTTGCCACTTCTTCCTTTGTGTTGTATATTTAAAGTCCTTTACCTTTGTAAAAGAGCTCTTATTTCTTCTATGTTACTAACAACGGTATTAGAAGTTGGTGATTTGAAGTTAGCATGCTTCCAGAACTTTTCCCTACACAATATTAAATGAAGCCTCTACACAGATGTTAAAGCTACAGATCCCCCCTTACCCCCCAAAAAAAGATTGAACCAAATTTTCAACATTGTGATGGAACTTCATTGAAGGTTGGTCTCTTTGGGGGGAAAGGGAAATAAAGCCAAGCTAGGTGGGAGAGTGTGAAAGCAAGGGACTTCTAGCTACAATACAGTCCAGTTCCTGGCAGCTAGACAGCAACCCAGGTCTTGGCAACTAGATGCAGACTAGCAGGGAGGATCCCATTCCCAGACAAAGTCCGAACCCTGGGAACACTGGGGCAAAAGAATGGGGTTGGGAACAAACCATGCATAGGCAATACCTGGGCTGCATAGGCAACATCTTGGTAAGAGATTAGGGATTAGATCCTGGCTCCAGGACAAAATCTTGGGACTATACTCTCTATAACAAAGGAGCAGAGTTCAACAATCAAAATTAACAAAAAATTCAAAAAGAACACTAACCATAGAAAGCTACTATTCAAATAGAGATGATAAAAATGTCATCTTAGAAGAAGAAAGCAGTCCCAAATTACCTACAAGGGAAGTTTCAAAGGAGTTTATGAATCTAAAACCTCTTTGAAGAGCTTAATTAAAAAAATAAAAGAAGATAGGAAGAAGAAAAATGGAAAAAAGAAATGAGTCATGGAGGAAAATTATGAAAAAATGAATGAAGAAAGTAATTCCTTTAAAAGTAAAAATAACCAATTGGAAAAAAAATAAAAAAATGAAAGCAACTAGCTGGAAAAGGAATGCAGCTCAGCAAAAGGTAAAATTAACCAAGTGGAAAAGAATACACAAAAGCTAACTGAAGAAAATAAACCCTAAAAATTAGAATTGGACACAAAGCAACTAAGGAATCTATGAATCACTAATATTCCATCAAAAAAACCCAAAGGGTTAAAAAACTGAAAAAAATATAAAACAACTTTTAGTGAAAACAAGCAATCTGGAAAATAGATCTAGAAGAGATAATTTATGAATTATTGGTCTGCTAGAACTCTAGATTAAAAAAAGATTGGGAAATATCTTTAAGAAAATTCTCATGGAAAACTACCCTAATAAATTAGATCAAGAAGAAAAAATTGTCCTTGAAAGAATACACAGAACACATCCAGAAAGATATCCCAGGATATAAATTCACAGGGCTATCAAATTTATTCTCTAATTATTCTTCTTTATTCCCAAATAAAGAAGAAAATTCTGGAAGTAAAATGAATCAAGTTAAATAAAAAAAGAAGCACATTGAGAATTACACAGGATTGATCAGCTTTAACAGCAAAAGATCAGGGGACCTGGAATATGATATTCTGGTGGGCAAAGGACCTAGATTACAACCAAGAGTTTACTACCCTATAAAATTCAGCATATTCTGTTAGGGGAAAAGAATGGATAGAGGACTACCAAAATTTTCTGATAAAAAGCCCAGCACTGAACAGAAAATTCAATCTTCAAATACATATCTCAAGAATTACATAAAAAAGTAAATGTAAAGAAAAAAATGCTAGTCAAGAATATTAAATTGTATGCTGTTGTACTCAAAACATAAGGGTATGGTTGGTTCTTGTCCTTTGTTTTCGAAGAAGATAAAAATGAAGTCACTACATTTGAGACAAATAAGAATGACAAGACTAGGCATTAGTGGACAAATAATACCAGGTGAAGAGGCAAAAAGACCTATCATAGTAGAGGAAATGAAGGGATGAAGAGATGATGTGAATACCTAGTAAGTCCTATTCAATAGATTTGGCCCAGAGAAAGAATAATATATATTCCCAATTGGGTTTGCATATACTACAGGGAAGTTGGGGGATGGGGAGAAAGGGAAAGAACAGGGCAGAAGAAACTGATTAACGTAAAGTGAAGGTAAAAGTGAAAGTAAAGTTAAAGTTAAATTTTAAAACAAATGTTAGAGGGTAAAGAGATCAAAACATTAGTGATAAGGATAAGAGGAAAGAAAAAAGAAAAGTATAAAAAAGGGCAAAGACAGCATGGAGGAAAATACAGAATAGTAATATTAACTTTAGATGTGAATGGAATGAACTCTTACATAAAATATAAGCAGAGAGCAGAATGGATTTAAAAAGCAGAATTCTTCAATATGTTGTTTACAAGAAACATGGTTGAAGCAGAGAGATACATAGAGGGTAAAGGTGAAAAACTGGAGCAAAAAAATTATGCTTCAGTGGAGTTAAAAACTCAGTGAAGAGATTCTGATCTCAGACAAAGTAAAAGCAAAGATAGATCTCATTAAAAGGGATAAGAAAGCAAGCTTTATCTTCTTAAAAGGTACCATAGAAAAATCAAGTTATATAATTATTAAACATATATGAACCAAGTGGTATAGCATCCAAATTCTTAGAGGAGAAGTTGAATGAATTACAAGGAGACATGGTAAAACTTTAATAATGGCAGACCTTAACCTCCTTTTCTCAGAATTAGACAAATCTAGCCACAAAATAAACAACAAGGAAGTTAACGGGGGGTTATAAAATCTTAGAAAACTTATATTTTCCTCTGGAGAAAACAATGGAGATAGGAAAGAATATACCTTTGTCTATTCAGCTCATGGCACCCATACCAAAACTATTCATGTATTAAGGCATAAAAACCTTACAATCAAATATATAAAGGCAGAAGTAATAAATGCCTTTTTTTAGATCATGATGCTATAAAGTTACATATAATAAAAGTCATATAAAGATAAAAATTAGTGGGAAACTGAATAATTGTAAATAATTAGTGGGCTAAACAACAAATCACAAAAAGTCATCCATTTTATCCAAGAAAATGACAACCAGTAAAGACATGTTAAAACTTATGGGATACAACCAGGCAATTTTTAGATCTCTAAATATTTTTATGAATAAATCAGAGAAAGAATAGATCAATGAATTTTGTATGCAACAAAAAGCTAGAAAAAATAAATTTAAGATTCCTCAATTAAATATCAAATTAGAAATTCTGAAAATCAAAGGAGAGATTAATAGAATTGAAAGCAAGAAAACCATTGATCTAATAAATAAACCCAAAATTTGGTTTTATGAAAAATTAATAAAATAGATAAACCTTTGGTTAATTTGATTTTAAAAAAGAAAGGATACTGAATTACCAGTCTCAAAAATGAAAAGGGTGACCTCACCAACAGTGAGAACAAAATTGAAAAGATAATTCAGAGTTATTTTGCCCAACTCTGTGCCAGTAAGTTTAACAACCTGAATGAAATGATGAATATTTACAAAAATAAAAAAATACCCCTATTCACTGAAGAGGAAATAAAATACTTAAATAATCCTATTTATGAGAAATAAGTTGAAGAAACCATCAATAAACTTCCTAAGAAAAAGTCTCCAGATCCAAGTGAATTCTACCAAACATTAAAGGAACAATTAATTCCAATTCTACATAAACTATTTTTAAAGGTAGGAAATGAAGGAATTCTGCCCAATTCTTTTTATGATACCAATATGGTACTGATACCTAAACAGGAAACATTAAAACAGAAAAAGGAAATTATAGACTAATCTCTCTAATGTATATTGGTGCAAATACCTTAAATAAAATTTTGGGAAAGTGATCACAAGTTATTACTAGAATATTATACATGATCAGGTAGGATTTATACCAGGTAAGTAGGGATATTTCAATACTAGGAAAGGAATCAAAATAATTGAACAAATCAATAACAAACCCAACAGAAATAATATGATTTTCCCAATAGATGTTTTAAAAACCTCTGACAAAATACACCATCCATTCCTATTAAAAACACTAGAGAGTATAGGAATCAGTGGAGTTTTCCTTAAAGCAATAAGCAGTATACATCTAAACCATCAACAAGTATTAATTGTAATGGGGATGAATTTGGACCACTTCTAGTAAGATCTGGGGTAAAACAAAGATTCTCATTTTCACCACAACTATTCAATTCAGTATTAGAAATGTTAGCTTTAGCGATAAGAGAAGAAAAAGAAATTAAAGGAATTAGAATTGACAGTGAAGAAGCAAAACTTTCATTCTTTGTAGATGATATGGTGGTATACTTAGAATACCCTAGAAAATCATCTAAAAATTTCTTGAAACAACCAACAATTTCAGCTAAGTAGAAGAATATATAAAATAAGCCCACATCAGTCATCAGCATTTCTATATCTGAACATTTAAAGTAATGCAGATAGCATAAAATACTTGGGAATCTTCCTTCCTAGACAAACCCAGAAACTGTATGAACATAATTACAAAACACTTTTCACACAAATAAAGTCAGATATAAATAACTGGGAAAATATCAATTGCTCATGGTAAGGCCAAGCTAATATAATAAAATGATAAATCTACCCAAATTAAATGACTTATTCAGTGTCATACTAATCAAATATTAAATAACTATTTTATAGAGCCAGAAAAAAATAGTAACAAAATAAATCTGAAGCAACAGAAAGTCAAGCATATCTATCTGAAATGGAGAATACCATCTGTATCCAGAGAAATAAGTGTGAACTTTGAACAAAGACCAAAGACTATTACCTTCAATGTAGGGAAAAAAACCACCGTTATCTTATTATGTGACTTTGCTATCTCTTATACTTTATTTTTCTTCCTAAGAATATGATTTCTCTCTCATCACATTCAACTGAGATCAATATATACCATGTAAACAATATAAAGACTAATAGAATGCCTTCTGTGGGGGGTGGGGGCAGGGAAGTAAGAATGGGGGAAATATTGTAAAACTCAAAGTAAATAAAATCTTTCTTAAAAAAAAAGTCAAGAATATCAAGGGAATTGATGAAAAAAATATAAAGGAAGGTGACCTAGCTCTACCAGATCCAAAACTATAAACTGGAAGTCATCAAAACTGCCTGATATTGGTTAAGAAATTTGGGGCAATTAGGTGGCATAATGGGTAGAGCACTGGCCCTGGAATCAGGAGTACCTGAGTCCAAATCTGGCCTCAGACACTTAATAATTACCTATTTGTGTGACCTTGGGAAGGTCACTTAATACCATTACCTTAAATAAATATTTTTAATAGAGTAATGAACCAGTGGATTAGATAGGTATAAAAGAAATAGTAATAAGTGACTGAATTAATCTATTATTTGATAACCTAAAGACATTAACTTCTAGGATAAGAACTCACTATTCAACAAAAAATTTTTGGGAAAACTGGAAAATAATTTGACAAAAACAAGGCATAGACATACTCATCTAACACTCTATACCAAAATATGGTCAAAATGGGTACAGAATTTAGATAGAAAGGTGATAACCATTGATCAATGAACAAATCTAGAAATACTGTATCTGTCTGATCTATGGAAAGGGGAGATGTTTACGACCAAATAAGAAATGGAGAAAATTATAAATTGCAAAATGGATGTTTGATTATATTAAATTAAAAATTTTTTGCATAAATAAAATCAATGCTGACAAGATTAGAAGGAAAACAGAAAGCTGGAAAACAATTTTCACAGCTAGGGGTTCTGATAAATGACTCATTTCTAAAATACATAGAGAATTGATCAAATTTATAACTTTACAAGTTGTTCCCCAATTGATAAGTGATCAAACAGACCAGTCTTTTTTCCAATGAAGAAATTAATATATAAAATATATTATATAGTATATAATATATACTATATAATCATATGAAAAATGCTCCAAATCATTATAGATTAGAAAAATGCAAATTAAAACTATGAAGTACCACCTCAAACCTAACAGATTGGTTAAGATAACAACAAAGGAAAACTATCAATGATGCATTAATGCATTGTTAGAAGATTTGTGATCTAATCAATAATTGTGGAGAGCAATATGGAATTATGCCCAAAGAATATTAAAACTGATCATATCCTTTGACTCAGCAATAACCAATACTAGGTCTCTATTAAGAAGAAATCATAAAAAAATGGGAAAGGTTTCACTTGTTCCAAAATATTCATAGCAACTTTTTTTTTTGTAGTGGCAAAATATTGGAAATTTGAAGGGATGCTCATAAAGTGGGGAATGGCTGAACAAGTTATGACACATGAATGCTATGAAGTAATATTGCTCTCTAGAGTCCTAATGGTCAGACTCTAGAGAAGCATGGAAATAATTACATGAACTCATGCTGAGCAAAGGGTGCAGAACCAAAAGAACATTGTACACATTAACAACAATATTGTGAGTTAATAAACTTTGACAGATCTAGCTCCTCTCAGCAGTTCAGAGAACCAGGACAACCCTGGGAGACCTGTTATGGGAAAAGCCATCCATTCAGATGGGAAAAAAAAACCTCAAACCCCCCCAACACAGAATCTGACTTTTAGAATTTCTCTTATGTTTTTCCTTCCTATCTTGTGGTTTTCTTTCTTTTCCCTGAGTCCTAATTCTTCATACACAAAAGGACTAATATGTAAATATATTAAATACAAATGTATATGTCCAACATTCACTAGAGTTTGCTGGTGAGGGGAGGAGGGTGGAAAGAGTGGATGGAGGAAAATTGTGTAGCTTATAAATATGCAAGTGGATGAATTTTGAAAAAGTTAGGGTTAGGGATTGGAAAGATAAATTAAATGGTCAATAAAAGAGGTATTTGCTGATTAGTTAGAATAAGTTAAGGTAGGTTTTTTTCTCAGTCAACTGGTAAAGTTTCAAGGAACTTGACTTCTGCCTTGAGGACTGCTTAATCTCTTTAAAAGTCTTATGTCTACTGTGAACTATTCAAAGTGGTTGGGTTGCTTTGCTCATATTGAAAAAAGTATTCTTGTAACCTTTGGAAAAACTTTATTTTTAATATTCTGAAACTAAAATACTAAAACTAAAATACAGGCATGGCAGTTGAAAAGAATATAAGTGTGTAGAGTGGTCATGTGGAATGGGAATCAGGATAACCTGGGTTAAAAGTCCCACCTCAGATGCTCACTAATAATGGTTAACTCTCTTTACTCGGTAAAATGAAAGACTTGAACTTGATCATTTCCAAAGTTCTGTCTAGCTCCAAATCCATGTTTTTATATTGTTGTTTATCCTTTTTACATGAGGAAGACATACAATAACATGATGCTAGTTATGACAAGTTAATTTGTTTGATTGTGACAAATTAATCTGGTTGATCAGGTCAGTAGAGCTCTGAAGACTCTTTCACAGGGTCAGGCAAAATTATAGCCCACTTGAACTTTTAGGATGAAATCTTTAGATTCACATATCTCATATATTCTTTGTGGTACTGTGATTCTGCTTTACTTGTATAGCACAGTACCTTTTTTTGTGAGCACACCATGCTCCCATCTCTTACAATCCATATCAAAAGTCTTCAGAGAAAACTTGAGACTGTCCTTAAGTATATTTATTCATGGCTGAAGAAATAAGGCCCCAAAGTAAATACACAGTTACATGATTTATAACCCATGCTATCTTCCATTTAGTTAGACAATCCAAAGTTTGGTTAATCAAAAGAAGATGACCAACTCTGACCCAACTTTGTCATGTGGCTATTGAAATTAGTCTGCTAGCTTCAAGTTGTATAGTGGGGGGTGTCACTTATTGGGCACAAAGCTTATAAGATTGTATAACCAAGTTAAAACCAGATGTTATTTAGATAAGCTTAGCTGCCATTTCCTCATATCAAGTGCTTTCAAGATTACTACAGACATTGCTTTTGAGCAATAACCTTTTATGGAATCTTGAGTTTATGTGATCAGGAATGAGAAGATGAGGTGTATAGGGAAGAAAGAAAAATCCAGAAATAGGAACCTTTTTCACCTTTAGATAACTGCTTTGGCAAAGACCCTCAAGTTTGGAGACTGGAACTTGGTAGAAAAAATATTGCAAAGATCCTATGAGCATTTGAGTGCTGTCAAGAAACAACCAGCTCAGGCAAATTGAGACACAGAGGCAGATGGGAAAATATTTCCTAATTCCCAGACTAACTTGGACATCTGGCCTTTCAGGAGGAAGATATTTCAACAGCTGCTTTGTATTGGTAAGAGAGAATTATACGCAGTACAAAGGTTCTGCAAGAAATTCATGTTATTTTAGGCAAAATTCAACCATAAAAAGTGTTTCTTTGGTTCACTAAGATTCACTTAGACTGCACTTTTCTGTGTTTGTGTGTGTGTGTGTGTGTGTGTGTGTGTATGTTTGTGTGTGCTTATTTCTCTTTTTCCAATTGTAATTGTAATCTGATGGTGATGATTTAGCAGCCAGTTGCTTGACTCACAGAATAGCAATGCATTTATTATGATTTCTTTCTTTGTTTTATTGTCTATTGCATTAGTTGATAATTTGAACATCTCTAAGCACGCAAGCTCTTCTTAGGTAGGCCAAGTTAATATAATAAAAATGAGAATTCTGAATTTGTCCTGGTTAATTACAATTTCAAAGGAATAACATGTGATCTTATAATATGAAAAGGTCAGGAAAATGGCTAAATTAAAAGGGATCAATTTATATTTTTCTTTTTTCCATTTTCTTTTGCTTTTCCCAATTATATGCAAAGATAATTTTCAACATTCATTCTTTTGCAAATTTTTGAGTTTCACATTTTTCTTCCACCTTACCCTCACATCTATCAGATTGGCTAAATATGTCCCAAAAAAGGAAAATTATCAATCTTGGAAGAGCTATGGGAAAACTGGGACACTATTGCTCTATTGGTAAAGTTGTGAACTGATCTCACCATTCTGAAGAGCAATTTCAAACTGTGCCAAAAGGCAATAAAATTGTGCCTAACCTTTGATCCAGCAATACTACAACTCCTAGGCATATATTTCAAAGAGATCATCAAAAGGGGAAAGATGTACCTGAACAAAATGTTTATAGAAGTTATTTCATAGTGGTAAAGACTAAGAAATTGAGGTGATGCTTATCAGTTAGGGAATGACTGAATAAACTGTGGTAAGGAAATGTAATGGAGCACTATTTTTCTTTAAATCATGAATATGCAGACTTCAGAAAAGTCCAAAAAGGCTTGCATTGAACTGATGTTGAATGAAGTGAGTAGAACCAGTAGAACATTGTATACCATAACAGCAACATTGTGTGATGATTAGCTATGTTGGACTTAGCTCTTCTCAGCAATATAGTAATCAAAGAAAATTCTAAAACTTGTGATGGAAAATATGATCCATATTCAGATAATGAACTATAGAGTCAGAATGTAGAGCAAAGCATATTATTTTCAATTTTTAAAATTCATTTTGTGTTTTATGTTTTTTCTCTCTCATGAATTTTTCCCTTTTATTCTGATTCTTCTTTCACAACATGATTAATATGGAAATCTATTTAACATAGTTATATATGCATTACCTGTATCAGATTACTCACTGGGTCAAGGGAAGTGGGGAGGGAAAGGAGAGAGGTAGAAAAATGTGGAACTCAATAGCTCACCAAAAAAAGTGAATGTACACTGTCACATGTAGCTAGAAGAACAAATAAATAAATGTATTAATTTGAAAAAATGTATTTACATTGAATACTAATATCTACATACTTGTCGTGTTATGAAAGAGAAATTATGAGGGGGAAAAACATAAAAGAAGTTTTTAAAAACAAAGCATATTATGCTTCACTCTGCATTCAGACTCCATAATTTTTTTCTCTAAATGTAGATGCCATTTTCCATGACAGGTCTCTCAGGCCTGGCCTTGATCATTGAACTGCTGAGAGGAGCTGTATCCATCATATCTGATCATCTCACAGTATTGCTGTTAAGTGTGTACAATGTTCTCCTGATTCTACTCGTTTCACTCAGCATCAGTTCAGTCAAATCTTTCAAAGCTTTTCTAAAGTCTGGACATTCATGATTTCTTACAGAACAATAGTATTCCATTGCATTCATATACCATAATGTATCAAAGTCCTTCCCCAATTGATGGATATCACCTCTATTTCTGATTCTTTATCATTACAAAGATTCCTATAAATAGTTTTGTATATGTGAGTCTTTTCTCCTTTTTTCTTTGGGATATAGACCTAGTTGTGGTATTTCTGGAAGTATCTATTTCTTGGCCAGTACCAATTTTGATGACTCCCACCTAATAATATAGTTTTAGATCTGCTATATTCAGGTCACCTTCTTTTGCTTTTTTTCATGAATTCTCTAGTTAATCTTGACTTTTTGTCCCACAAGATGCATTTCCTACTATTATTTCTAGTTCTGTAAAATAGTTTTTTGTCACTCAATTTATAGGGCACTGAATAAATAATTTAATTTATGTAGAACTGTCATTTTTATTATATTAACTTGGCCTACCTATGAGCAATTAACCCTTTTCATTGTTGATACGGCAATTTGATTATCTTCTTTGTTTTTTTAAATCAGATTAAACAAAGGTTTGTCTTTTTTTCATAAAACCAACCCAGTTTTATTTATTAGTTCAATAGTTTTTAAAATTTTATTAATTTCTCATTTGATTTTCAGAATTTCTAATTTGATATTTCATTGGGGATTTTTAATTTGTTCATTTTCTAGCTTTTTTTTAGTTGCATTTCCAATTCATTGATCTCTACTTTCTCTATTTTATTCATGTAAGCATTTAGCGATTTAAAATTCCCCCAATTAACTGATTTCATTGCATCCCACAAGTTTTGGTATGATGTCTCATCATGGTCATTGTCATAGATGACATTATTGATTATTTATATGATTTGGTTTGATTTACTCATTCTTTAAAATTAGCTAATTTAGTTTCCAATTGATTTTTGGTATATCTTTCCATAGACCTTTATTACATGTAATTTTTATTGCATCATGATCTGAAAAGGATATATTTAATATTTCTCCATTCTGTGTTAGATTGTGAAGCTTTTAGCACCTAACATATGGTCAGTTTTTGTTCCATGTACTGCAGAGAAGAAGATATATTCCTTTTTATCCCCATTCAATTTTCTCCAGAGGTCTATGTAATGATTTTTTCTAAAATTCTATTTACCTTCTTAAGTTCTTCTTGTTTATTTTGTGATTAGATTTATCTACTTCTGAGAGAGGTATGTTAAGTTCCCTCAGTAATATAGGTTTGCTTTCTATGTCTTCCTATCACTCATTTAGATTCTTCTGTTAGAATTTGGAGGCTATACCATTTAGTGCTTACATGTTTAATATTGATATTATTTCGTTATTTAGAGTACCTTTTAGAAAGATTCGATTTCCTTTCTCATCCCTTTTAATTAGATTTATTTTTTCTTTTCCTTTGTCTGAGATCAGGATTGCTATCTCTGATTTTTTTATTTTTATTTTTTTACTGCAATGGAATTATAATATTTTCTGCTCCCTTTTACCTTTTACCATGTGTGTAAATCTGCTTCAAATGTGTATCTTGTAAACAATGTATTGTAGGATTCTGATTTTTAATCCACTCTGCTATCCACTTCTCTTTCATGAGATAGTTCATCCCATTCACATCCACAGTTATGATTACTATCTCTGCATTTCCCTTCATCCTATCTTCCCACTGTTTGTATCTTCCTTTTCCCTTATCCCTCCTCACAAATGTTTTGATTTTGACTGTTGCCTCCCTTAATCTTCCCTTTCTCCTCCTGTCTTCTTACTCCTACTTCTCCATAGGATAGGATAAATTTCCAAAACCATTTGAGATATATGTTATTCCCTCTTTGAGCCAAATACGCTGTAAGATTTACTCAATGTTTACACTCTCTCTTCTTTCCATCTTGTATAATAGGTCCTTTTTGCCTCTTTATTTGATATTATTTATCCTCCAGTGCCTTTACTTTCTTCTCCAGTGTAATCCTTTTTGTCCATATCTAAATTGTTTTTTAACTGTCTTGTACCCACAAATAACTATATACTTTGTTATCATGTACTCTTTTCAACTGTCCTAATAGAAGTACAATTCTCTAGAGCCATAAGTATCATCATGTCAAAATCAATTTATTCCCACTTCTGTCCAAGTACACTACCTCAAACTGTCCCAAAAGAAATACAACCCTCATGAGCTAAAGTACCATTACTTCATAATCAATTTATACAACTATCCTCTAATTATGCTCTTTTTAATTGTCCTAAGCAAAATACAGTTCTTAAGTATTACAATATTATCTTTCAATGTAGAGATGTAGACAGTCTTACTAACATATTTTCCCTTTTCTGTTTATCCTTTTATGTATCTCTTGAGTCTTTTATTTGAAGATCAGCTTTTCTGTTCAGTTACTCTCTTTCATAATGTAAGTGTTAAAGTCTTCTATTTTGGTGAAAATCTCATTTCCCCTGAAAGAATATGGTGAAATTTGCAGGATCATTGCTTCTTAGTTGTAATTTTGGTTTCATTTGCTCTCCAGAATATCCTATTCCAGGCCCTCTTACCCTTTAATGTTGATAAGTACCATGTAATCCTGACTGTGATTCTTTGATATTTAAATTGTTTCCTTTGGACTTCTTATAGATTTTTTCTCCTTTAGGTGAGTATTTTGAAATTTAGCTATATTATGCCTTGGAGTTTTTATTTTGGGATCTCTTTTTAAGGATGATCAATGAATTTTTTTAAGGTTTTTTTTTTGCAAGGCAAATGGGGTTCAGTGGCTTGCCCAATGCCACACAGCTAGGTAATTATTAAGTGTCTGAGACCAGATTTGAACCCAGGTACTCCTGACTCCAAAGCCAGTGCTTTATCCACTATGCCACCTAGCCGCCCCTGATCAATGAATTCTTTAAAGGACTATTTTATCTTCTTCTAGGATATTAAGATGATTTTCAATGATAATTTCCTGAAAGATATTGTTCAGGCTCTTTTTCTAATTGTGACTTTCTGGCAGATCAATAATTCATAATTTATCTCTACTGGATCTATTCTCCAGGTCTGTAATTTTTCCTAAGAGACTTTTACATTTTTTTTCTATATTTTCAGCTTTTTAGTTTTATTTGATGGAATCTTGGAGTCACAAGGAGTCATTAGTTTTCATTTGTCCAATTCTAATTTTTAGAAGCTACATTTAACTTTTGTTTCTTTTCCCAGTTGGTCAATTTCACTTTTAAAGGAGATGTTTCTCTTTTCCAGTTGATCAATTTTACTTTTTTGAGATAATGTTTTCTTCAATCAATTTTTCATAATTCTTTTGCCTGGTTCATTTGTTTTCTCAAATTTTCTTCCTCTCATTGTTTTTTAAAGTGCTTTTTGAGTTCTTTAAAGAGATTTTTTTTAAATTTGAGACCAATTCTTAAACCCCTTTGAGGCTCCATATGTAGCCATTTTGTCATTCTTTTATCTTCTGTGATGGCAGTTTTATTATTCCTCCTAGAATAGTAGCTTTCTATGTTTAACACTCTTTCTTTTTGCTCATAGTTCAGCTCTTGTACTGGAGTACAGAGGGAATAGTATCAAGCCTTTTGTTCTGGGGGGCCAGGGGTCTGGTCCTTGTCTTATAACTCTGACTTCTCAAATGCTTGAAGTTTGCTCCCTGAGCTAGAGTAGTAGCACTAATACTTCACCAACATTCTGTGGTTCTAACCTTACTCTCTGACCTGGGGTTGGGACCCTCACTGCTGTCCTGCTAGACTGTCAATCTGCTGTCCTGTTAGACTGCTGGTCTGCTGAGTCAGGACCAGAGCTGTGGTTATGTGCCTCCTGCTGACCTCCCAACACCCTCGGCCTATGCTGGACTATGTTTCCCTTTAATCCACATTAGATAGATCTTTTCTGCAGTTCCTCCAAAGTATCCCAAGTAGAAAACTTGTTTTGCTCTGTTTTTTTTTGAGGGTTCTGTTGTTTTAGCATATGTTTAGAGGCTTTACCCAAAATTATTTTGGGAAAAGCTGTGGGAGCTTCCTAGCTTCCAGAAACCATCTTGGTTTTTATCCAATTTATCCTTTTCAAAGAAATATCCCTTTCAATCTACCTTTCTGTTTACCTTTATTTTTCTCTGTCTCATAAATGTGATAATTTTGTAGTAAGCAAGGTAAACTCCCTTTGGTAGCCTCAAATATAAGATTCATCATCCTTTAGACTCCAGCTGTTTTAAGAAAAGGGTCTATTTTGTTGTTGTTTTTTTAAATGTTTCACCCAATTTAACCAATACTTGTTGAATTATCTTTCAAAAATTTCTCAAGATGATTTCTAAATCTTCATTCCACCAGGAATGCACATCTTTCAAACTGAGGTCCGTAGCTGTGGTTCTTGTCTGTCGGATGGCATTTTTATTGTTCTACATTGACTATGCAAAGGATGTTAACCCTTCTTGGCATCATTTATCTTGAGTAGTAGCAAGCTTTGAGGTCTAAGTCTAAAATAGACTTCTCCACTACTGGATGAAGGAGATTTTCCATTTACCTATCACTTTTCCACATAACAAATTGCTCCTTAGGTTCTGAATTGTCACAGATCCAAGAACGTTTTTTTTTCTTTGGGTTTGGGATCCAAGGGAGTTCATGATCTTCATCCTCTCCCTCTATACATGGTTTTTGAAGCTTTTTTTTCAGTTATATTAATAGATGATCTGCACACACCACAGAGTTCCTCATTTAAAAGATTGCATTTTCCAGTTTTCAAGCTATATCTTGCTGTGATATCAGAAGAAATCCCTAGATAAGTTAGATGTACTCTCCTCTTCTCTTACCATTGCCTCAGGGTACAGCAGCTCCTTATCTGACTGAATTAAAATAATTAAGAGCAAAATGAAAGTCATTTTGGTCAGCTCTGACAGACAGGCAGGAATTGCATGGAGACATTCTGAGTAATGTCATTTCTAACTTAAAATATCCTATTTTTTGTAATGTTTTCATTTTGAAATGTGAAAAAGGATGATATTCAGCTGTCAAAGATAACATTTCTGCAAATTGCAGAAATTCTGCATTTGATTGTAGAGATAGATGATTGAAACTATCTTAGGGCAATATTACAGGATCTCATACCCAGTTATATCTTTATATTTTAAAAATAAGATTTTTTCTGGTAAATTTACTTAGTCTATTTCTTTATTTTTAATAACATCCCTAAGCCCATGCTATTTTAATGCAGTTTTTGAAATAGACACATCTATGCTTTTACTATTGTTTAATAAATTACTGCTTCATACAGTACAATCCTATTAATAAAACTTGAAAATATATGATCTCTACAGACTTAAATATTTAACATATTTTGTTGTTCCAGAAGGATAAGTAGAAAAAAAGGTCAAAACTAGAGTGAAGGGAAGGATCAAGTAATAGGAGTTTAGGGAACAAATTAAAGAGGAAAAGGCATATAGAAAATTCCTTACTAGGAATAATTGCTCATTTTAATGCAACAAGCATTTACTAAATGCTTCTGGTATGCAAATCATTTCTCAGATGCTGGGAGAGATATAAAAGTCAAGCAAAAAAGGTTTTTGGTCTGGAGGAACTCTCCTCCTCCTCCTCCTCCTCCTCCTACTACTACTACTACTACTATCACTACCACTACTACCACTACCACTACCACTACTACAACTATTATTACTATTAATTATTGTTATTGCAGGCATTTTAGAGGACCTTTAAGTTTTTCTTTTTCTGTTCTTTTCTTTTCTATTTTTTTATTTGCAGAGCAATAGGGCTAAAGTGACTTGCCCAAGGTCACACAGCTAGGTAATTATTAAGTGTCTGAGGCCTGATTTGAACTCAAGTCCTCCTGACTCCAGAGCCAGTGCTCTATCCACTATACCACATAGCTTCCCCACCTTTAAGTTTTTCAAGGACTTTTGCAAAGAGCCTTCTCTCATTTATACCTTACAATAACTGTGCAATATATATTGCAGTCCTTCTTCTCATTTTGCAGGTGAGAAAACTGGGTGTCATAGAGGCTATGTGATTTATTATTGATCCCAAAGTAATTAGTGTTAGAGTTCAGATTTGAACCCCAAACTTCTTGATTTCAAGTCCATCACTATTCTTTTTTTTGAAATTGATGTTTTATTTTATTTTTTCTATTATATAATAGAAGTTTTTCAACATTTATTGGCTTATTTATAAATTACACATTTTTCTACCTCCCTTCTTTCCTCTCTCCTCCCCTCCTCTTGGCAGCTATCAGTCTGGTAAAAGTTATACATTGAAGGTGCTGGAGACAAGAGTGGAAAGTTCTCCAAATTCTCCAAGATGTCCATTTATTAAACCAATTACAATACTTAAATGTCCTCCCCAGTCCTGATCCACTCCCACACCCATGGTACTTTACAATTAACCAGTAAAATAAGGTTCTGGTGTTTCAAGGACACCAGGGACAAAAGTTTACAGTACTCCCACACATAACAGTCCCTTGCAATACATGTACTTTTTATACATGTTTCCATATTAGTCATTTTGTGTATGAAGAATTAGGACTAAGGAAGAAGAAAAAAAAACATGGGATAGAAAGGAAAAAAACCATGAAAAAAGTTTTTAAAAAGTGAGCAGAGTATCCATTCAGATTTTGTGGATTGTTTTGTTTGTTTTGTTTTTTTTCCCTGGATGTGGAGGACATTGTTCATAACAAATCTCCTAGGGTCATCCTAGATTTCTGAACTGCTGAGAGGAGATGCATTCAAAAATGACGTTGTTAATATGTACAGTGTTCTCTTGGTTCTACTCCCTTTGCTTTGCATTAGTTCATGTAATTCTTTCCAACCTTCTCTAAAGTCTGACCTTTCATGATTTCTGTAAGAACAAGAGTACTCCATAACATTCATATACCATAACTTGTTCAGCTTTTCCCCAATCAATTAATCAATCAGTGAATGGTACTCTAATGAGAATAAGACTGGTAGTTTATATAAATGTAAAATGAGCTGAAGAAGGAAAAAGGCAAACACTTCAGTATCTTTGCCTCCAAAAAACTCTCTAAATGGGGCTACAAAGAGACACATATATGATAGGAAATGACTGAACCAAGTGTTAGTTTTATGGTGTGGCCATTATTTCCTGATCAAAAACAGTTAAGAGGAACAGAAGAAAATATAAGTAACTTATCTGATCATTAGATCACTTAACTTCAGAGATGGAAGGATTATTAAATAGAACCCAGAACAGCCTTCTCATTTTTTCAGAAGAGAGCATTCAAACCTAGAAGGGAAGATAGCTTATTAAAGATCTCAAAACTTGTAAATGGCATAATAAGGACTTATTTCCAGATTTCCTGACTTAAATTCCTTTAATTCTTCAAATTTCTTCTCTACCTACAGAAAAGAATGAGGGTGACTGATGAATTTTTTAGGGTTGAGAAATCCACCTGTGAATTTATATTACAGAAAGGTATGACTAGACATATCTGAATAAAAATATCACCAATTTTAGTAACTGATTTATTACATATATTTTAAATATAAAATGTTGTTGTTCAATAATCACTACATTAATAATAATAATATTAACAGCTAGCATTTATGTAGTACTTTAAAGTTTACAAAGAGCTTTATAAATGCTCTAAAACATCTTTATAACAACCTTGTTTGATAGGTGCTGTTATTCTATTTTACAGATGAAAAATTTGAACCTGAGAGAAGTTAACTGATTTTCCCAGGTCACACAGATAGTAAATATCTGAGGCAGGATTTTAACTTAGGTTATCTTAGCTACAAATCCAGCATTTTATCCAGTTTTCTACATGTCATATCATTTTCCCTGCTTCCTGATTCTATTTTTGAAGAAAATATTCATGATACATGGGTATGAAAATTTTGGCTAGTTTACAAGCCTTTGAAATCTTTAATTTTTTTAAACCTGAATTGTATCTTCTAACACTTTTTTTGGTTATCCTCTCTTGTCTTCTGATCTTTACACAGGGGTTCCCAAGTTTTAATGTGCATATCAATTTACTTTAAAGGATTTTAATTGAGTTTATCATAGATATTTCCTATATCTTCCTTTATTGTAGCAGTTGAGATTGTATAAGTTATGATTAACAGAAATGCTATTTTTATTTTTATACTTGAGCACTGGAAGGACTAGATGTTCAAGGGTTTCATGATGTGAAGTTTCTTATGACTTTTAGACTCAGATTGTTCCCAATTCTACCAATATCTTCATTTGATTCTCCAATGCACTTGTCTACCATTAATTCATTAAATTAAATTCCCTTATAATGCCATTAGATAACACATTTAGAACTAAAAAGAACTTAGATGCCATCTAAAACATTTTCATTTTATTAAGGAGGAAGCAGGTCTGGATAGTTGAAGACAAATATTATGACAAAGACAGGATTCGAACCAAGTCCTCTCCCTTCAATTCTAGTACTCCTTTTATGGTGTCATCCTTTTCACCTCATTTTTTTTTCCAAGTATATCAATATCAACATAGTTTAAACCCATTTCATGATACCTTCTTTTCTTCTGTAATGTCTGAACTTTCTTCTTTAATCCACTTTCTCTTTATCTCTAGGTTTTGGCCTGCTTGGGTTCTTCAAAGTCCTAGCAAAAATCTCATCTTCTATTAGAAATCTCTTCTCATCCTATTTAATGCTAGGATCTTCTCTCCATTACTTCTGTCTGTCTGTCTCTGTATATAAGCACTATGAACAAACAATATATCTATCTATAGATTTATGACTATAATTGTACACATAAGATTTTAGAAGCACACTTATATGCATCTATACAAATATACAAATATATGTATATCTATATATAAACAAATATATAATTTATAGTTCATTCATCTAGGTAAAATCAGTATATGTGTATACATGTATATATACACAGATATATACATATATAATATATATGAGTAGTCAGTGAAAATAAATTTGAATTATTTATATAAGCACAAAATAATAAGCATTTATATATATATATTCCAGTTGGTACAACTAGATAAAATTATTGAAAATATATACTCAAATATATAGTTGATATAGCACAAAATTTCTCATTTTCTCTCTTTATCTCTCTCTCTGTCTCTTTCTCTCACTCTTTATTGAGTTTTTTATATACCAGGCACTCTGATAAGCATTGGGGATATAAAGAAAGAAAAAAAAACTGCCCTGTTTTTTTTGGTTAGTCAAGTCTAATGGTTGAGATAACATGTACACGACTATGAACAAAAAGTCATAGAACACATTTAATAAATGCTTGCTCACTATCTGACCAATGTTGATTCTTATTGTTACATAAATAGATGGATGTCTTGTGTTTGAGTTTAGGTGGTTTAGAAGCTGTGTATTGGGATAAAAGAAGGCACTTGTAGAATTCAGTTTGAGAGCCATGGGAAAGAGAAAATTGCAGAGTAATGGTAACCTTTACCTATCCAGTTTATGCTGATAAGCAGAAAGAATAATTATCAGGGGAAAATGAGAAACCTAATATAAAATAAAAGAAATTTTCTCTAGACTTCTAAAAAGTACTCATTCATTCATTTGATTGTTCTTTTGTTCTTTTGTTTATTCCTTTGTGAGTGTATTCAGGATTTAAGGGGAAGGGCAAAGCCTTTTGGGGATTCTTGGTGAATCACTTTTTGAATTCCCTTGAGCACAAGTTGTTGGTTCCTTATTATACTGTCTTCCCATGGAATTATCTAAATCTTTCCCAAAATGACAAATCTTTGCAAAACTTAAATGTGGAAGACTACAGGGAACTAAACTCCCCTAACCATTCTACTTTATATTACTTGTGGGAGGCAATACCCTCACCAGCACCCTCATTTACATAATACCTATAATAAACCTTGCTACATATAGGGTTTTATTAAACATTTTTAAGGTAGGCTGATCCTGAGAAGACACTATTTGTTGTCAAGATTCTACTTAAAATCTTTCCACCATTGTAGATCCTGCCAGAACATATGCTTCTCCTTTCTATAGGATCCAATAATAATTTTCATAGAATAAAGAGACATCAGAGTAAGACTTTTGGATTCTTATACACGATTTTCCTATCTACCTGATAAACCATCTGCCTTAACAATACATTATTTCTGTAGTCTCTGTAGTCAATGAAACTGATGTTGGAAAGTTAAAAATGAACTTTTACTGTTTAAGTGATGGCTTTGGAAGAATGAGAAAATTTTCACTTTAATCATTGCTATAAATTGCAAGTCTAATATTTATTTCCCTATTGGTTTGAATCTTTGTATATTAATTTAAATTGATAGTTGATTGAAGTAAGGATTCCATCAACACTTTTAAAATAAATGATAAAAAAGACCTAGCTATTCTTTTGGACATACTATTGATTAGTATATAGTACTAGAGATCACTATCTTACATTGCTCCTGTGAAATGATAAAGTAGTATTTCATCAGTTTTCAGCACTGATAGTAGTAGTATTTACATTTTCAAAACAAAAAAAGAGGTCTACCCTACCACTTTTTCCTCTAATGGAAGCATAAGGTGAAAAAAAAAAAAAGATAAAAGAAACAGTGTGGGTGCAATTTAAAGGGATGGATGTACAAATTTTAATGTAGCTTCCCTCTTGTATATTTCATATTAAAATAAGGTATTAGCAAAATACAGATAGGATAATGACTTCAGAATCAATAAAAGATCTCTAAAATGGCCATGATCAGTTGGTTTTTTTCAATTTTCATTTAGTTTCTGGATCTAAAAACTAGATTTGATTTTAATGAAACTATACTCAAAGGTACCTGATTGTGGTCATTATAATTTTAATTTGAATTTATTCTTATTTACAGTTCATCTTGATATGTATTTGATAAGCATATTAATCTAAGGGCAAATATTGTGGCAGGATTATATTTTTGCATTCAGAGGATGCCTAAAGACCAGAAAAGCAGCATCTGGGAATTCTGACATCTGGGACAAATTCACTGAAGCTGAGTTGGGCTGAAGGTCAGTTAGAGTGATAAGGTTGGGGAATAGAGATTAGAAGACTCAGAAAGTCTGAATTCCTGAAGATCAGTGTATTTTATCATCTTTGGTGATCTAACTGCTGTTTGTTCTATTCCTGGAATCTCCTGTGAAACAAACAGAACAATAAAATATAGTCCGTGGACTAGTGTGGTCTTATTCCCCTTTTGCAATCCGGCTGGGGGGGCGGGGTTAGAGGGGCAAGGAAGCGAGCAATAATTCTAATAATCTTAGTGTGTTAGAGTTATCAATAAACCTTAATGTGAATGCTGGATTTTTATCTAAGGGTAAACAAATGCTTGTATTGCTGGAGGAATTGCATTATATCTAGCTTAACATTCTTATTATAAATGAAATCACAAGAAGGGAGGAAGTTATTATTAAATGGAAGCATAGCTCAGAGGTACTCCCTAGAAAGGAAAAGAAAGAAATTAATGTGGTGAGTTTTACTGTGTGCCCAGAAGTAAAAAGAACTATTTCAGGGCTACCTGGTCATTGAATATTACAGTTCTAATGACCAGAATTTGTGAAAAGATCACCATCAACATACTTTTCATTTATTCAACAGCACCAGTTTCTGAGAAAGGTAAAATTGAGAATATCACAAAGAACTTGATATAACTCTTCAAATCACAACTATTATCTCATTTGAAAGAGATTTTAGATACTCATGTATCTATAGATATACAGATATCTTTTTGTATATAGATATACAACTATTTTCCAAGTCCATGTCAATCTCTCTATCAGGGGTTTATGAGTTTTTAGGGAGGACTACCACCTCTGCTGTGAGGGTTTGCTGAGCCCTTTTCAGGATTGTTCATCTGCCTTTGGTATCTTGCTTAACTCTCTCCTGTGGGTCTAAGAAGCTGTAGCATATATAGTGGCTACATACTGGTACATTGTCTGTGTAGACAGGTTAAGCCAAGTTAAAGATAACTGATGGAACTCAAATACTTTGATGTTTTGGGGGGTCTCTACCACAAATATGTGAAGATTTCCCCTCTCCCCAGTGGATCTGTATATGAGAACAATCTGTTCCAAATGGACATGGAGGTGGCTAAAGTAGGACCTGTGGAGTATGTAGAGCTTAGTCAGACATTGATGATACCCAGGTCATTCAATGCATCCTGGGCATCATCACTAGTTATCCTGACTTTTGTACTGTCTCTGAACTACATGACAAGAAAAGCAAGTGAGGATGGTGACTTTGCACAACTTTGTCTTATATAAATCCTGGCCTTACCTGAGTCAAGACATTACCCACTAAAAATGATAAATTAAGAACAAAAATATCTATCTGTATTTGACTGTCTTTATCAACCTATCTCTTCAATACTGAATGTAATGCTTGACCAATAGTAGGTGCTCAATAAATAATAGTTCATACCTCCCTCTATATGGTAACCAGACATAGGTTATTACTTTCTCTTAATAACTAAAAATGTGGGGCAGCTAGGTGACGTAGTGGATAGAGCACTAGCCCTGGAGTCAGGAGTACCTGAGTTCAAATCCAGCCTCAGACACTTAATAATTACCTAGCTGTGTGGCCTTGGGCAAGCCACTTAACCCCATTTTTGCCTTGTAAAAAACTAAAAACAAAACCCCCAAAAAACCCAAACTAATAATGAGTATCATCCAGAAGACAATGGAGAGAACAATATGGTGAGAATGAACAGGCTGCAACATACAGCCAATAATGAACCAGTGAAAAAGAACTGGAATAAGAATGATATTAAAATATCATATGTTATGAAATGATGTACTATGGGTGAGATTGAGGGATGATACATTGACAGCCAGGGTTCTCCCCTGGCACCCTAACAATGTCTTCAAGAGAAAGCAATGAAGACCTCTCATGTATTTATATACTCCTGGTGCTTAAGTAGAATGGGGAAAAATGTTGCAGAATGGACAAGCATGTATGGACTATAATCTGCATCACTGAAAGGAACTCTAGAATTGACTTCAAGTTCTTTCTCTGACATATAATAGCTTTGTGAACCATGTCAAGTCACTTATCCTCTCAATATAACAGGTAACTCTCTTTCTCTCTCTCTCTCTCTCTCTCCCTCTCTCTCTCTCTCTCTCTCTCTCTCTCTCTATATATATATATATATATATATATATATATATATGTATATCTATACATATACATATACATATACATATACATATACATATACATATACATATACATATACATATACATATATATGGAGAGAGTGACAATCCAAATCTGTGAAGGAATTCAAATACCCGAATTTCTTAGCATGAATGAAATAAAAGATTTGACTTTTTAAAATGAAGCACAGAACAGACATCTAGGTGATGTTTATGTAGGAAAAAAAAACCCTGCAGTCAGGAGGACCTAAGTTCAAATTTGAATTCAGACTCTTAATACTTACTTACTTACTTATGTGACCTTAGGCAAGTCACTTAACCCCATTGTCTTACCAGAAAAAAAGCACGGGGTGGGGGGGGGGGAAGCAATAGCAATCAATTAACAATTACTCTATGGGCAGGTGCGTGCATGCATGCGCTTGCGTGTGTGTTTGTGTGTGTGTTTGCGTGTGCGTGTTTGTGTGTGTGTGTGTGTGTGTGTGTGTGAAAAATGAAGAAATGTGAGGAATTTAAGAAAAATTCTCAAGTAAAAGTAGTCATTTGAACTAAGTGTCAGCAATATGGTAGGCTATGTGTCCACCACTCTGGGATTAACTAACTCACTCAAGTTTGGAGCGACCCATAATCAGAAGGTTTATCAACAATGGATGCTATTTTTTGACCATGCAGCTCATGGAGATAGCTAAAAATAAAGTAGGCTGTTATTTTGGCAGGAAAAGAGTGCATGCACTGGAAAAAATGTATTTTTAAAGTAAGTTGCATAAAACTTGAGTATTGACTCATGGAAAAAAGTTAAAATAAATATTGTCATATTGAATGTTTTTTGAGAGTAATAGTGTTTTATATTTCAGTATTTGAAAATCTCATCTGATGTTATTTTCTATATTTGCTGATCATTAGGATTACATATGAAAGATTAAGAGCCAGAGAGGCTTTCAAGGTCATGTAGTCCAATACCTCTCATTTTTCTAAAGGAAAAAAAATGCCCTGAAATATTAAGTGACTTGCCCAAAGAAACACAGATAATAAATGACAGTCATGATTTAATCCAGGTCTCTGATTCCAAAACCAATGCTCTTTTCTTGTTATGATTATACATGGTAACTAGAGAGAATGCAAGATCTAGAGTCAGCAATTTGAATTTAAATCTGCCTTCAAACAGTTGCCAGCAATGTAACACTGAGCAAGTCATTTAACTCCTGCCTGCCTCACATTCCCCATTTGTAAAATGAGAATTATAACAGACAACTGTCTCATAAGGTTTTTCTGAAGATAAAATAATATATCATTTATAAAGCACTTTGATTTTTTTTTATTTATTTAAGGCAATGGGGTTAAGTGGTTTGTCCAAGGTCACACAGCTAGGCAATTATTAAATGTCTGATACCAGATCTGAACTCAAATCCTCCTGACTCCAGAACCTGTGCTCTATCCGCTGAACCACCTAACTGCCCCACTGCAATTCTTAAAGCCTAAAATGCTAGCTATTATTAGCTTTTCAGAGAATTTGAAGAATATTTTTAAGTGTGCTTCAGAAACCAGCAGCTCTTTCTTTGGGATGGGAACATTCTTTATCATAAGTCTATCAAAGAAAGTGCTTCTATATTTTTTCCCTCAGTAGTTATTGCTAACTGTATTTCCTTCCATCCTATTCCCCTCAACCCCCATTTATTCTATTCTCTCTTTCCTTTCAACTTGTCTCTCCTCAAAAGTATGATAGAGTTGATTCCCACCACCACAATATTTCCCCTCTTCTATCACCTACATCACCCACCCTCCCCCTATCTCTTTTTTTCTCATCCCTTTCCTCTCCTATTTTCCTCTAGGGAAAGATTGATATCAATACCTAATTGAGTGTCTATGTTATTTCCTCTCTGAGCCACTTCCAATGAGAATAAAGGCTCACTCACTCCCCCCTCATTTTCCCATTCTTCCACACCATTGCAAGAACTTTTTTTCTTTTTTTATGAGATATAACTTACCTCATTCTACTTCTCCTTTCCCTATTTACAAGTACATTCCTTTCTTACCCATTAACTCCATATTTTTAATATATTATTCCTTCAAATTCAGCTCTCTTCTGTTCCTTGTCTATATATTATCTTTGTAACCACCTGACTAAATGAGGAGGTTCATATGAGTTATTAGTATCATCTTCCCATGCTGGATTACAAGCTGTCTAATATAATAATTTGCCCTCCCCATCTATAATCTCTAAGCTTCATCTGAGTCCTTTACTTGGAGGTCAAATGTACTCTTCAGCTCTGGTCATTTCATTAGGAACGTCTAAAAATCCCCTATTTCTTTGAATGTCCATCTGTTTCCCTGAAAGAATATTTTTAGTTTTGCTGTACTGTTGATCCAAACTCTTTTGCCTTCTGAAATGTCATATTCAAAGCCCCACAAGCCCTTAATGTAGAAGCTGCTAAACCCTGTGTTATCCTGACTCTAGTTCTACAGTATTTTAATTGTTTCTTTCTGGCTGCTTGTAACATTTTCTCCTTGACATGGAATTTCTGAAATATGACTGTAATATACCCAACAGTTTTTATTCAGAGATCTCTTTCAGGAAGTGATCAGTGGATTTTTTTTTTTGCCCTTTTCTTCTAGAATATTAAGGCAATTTTCCTAGAGAATTTCTTGGGAAAAAATGCTAGGGTCTTTTTTAGTCATGATTTTCAGATAGTTCAATAATTTTTAAATTACCTTTTCTGGACTGGTTTTCCAAATAATTTATTTTTCCAATGACATATTGCACATTTTCTTCTCATTTTCATTCTTTTGCTTTTGTTTTTATTGTTTCTTGATTTTTCACAAAGTCATCAGCTTCCCTTAGCTCCATTTTACATTTAAAGATATATTTCTTATCTCCTTTTCCAATTCTGCTTTTTAAGGCATTCTTCTCATCACTGGCCTTTTGGACTGCTTTTTCCATTTGATCAAAACTGGTTAAGATGCTATTTTCTTCAGTATTTTTTTGTAATTCTTTCACCAAACTGCTGATTTTTCTTTCATGATTTTCCCACATTGCTCTCATTTCTCTTCCCAATTTTTCTTCTATCTCCCCTACTTGATTTTCATAATCTTTTTTTGAGCTCTTCCATAGCCTAAGACCAATTCATACTTTATTGGCAGCTTTGAATACAGAAGCTTTGACCTTGTTATCTTCTGAATGTGTAATTTGACCTTTCACAGGAACAAAGTAATTATCTATGGTCAGTTTTTTCTTCTGTTGTTTGCTCATTTTCCCAATCTATGACTTGATTTTAACACTTTGTTAAGTTGGTTCATTGCTTCTAGGGTGAAGGATGTACTGCCCCAAGATTTTGAGGGATTTTGCAAATTTGTCAGGGACACCCCCTGACCTCATTTCCTTCAAGTACTTATGAAAGACTCTGACTGCTCTCTGGCTTGTGCTCTGCCTTGGGACTGTGTGTGTATTATGGGGCCCCAGACTGAAGCCTGGATCTGAATATGGGCAAAGCAACAGAGTCCTGCCTCAGGAATAGCAGAGAGATCTCTGCAATCTCCCCTGACCCCATTACTGTCTGGAGGCAGCTGTTGAGTAGTTTCCTTCCAGGTGACTCTCAATCCTGCTTCTCATTCCTGGGGGCTGGATTTGTGTTGAAGCCTGCCCTGAAATGGGCTCTGCTCTCAATCTGGTGTGGCAGAGTTTTCCTGCTGAGCTTCCCAATTGTCCTTGGCAATCCCTGGGCTGAGAGGTTTAGAAGCCTCCTCCTGCCATGGACCCAGGTACCCCTAAGGACCCAGGTATCCCACATTTTGTTCCTGCATGGCTGGAGCTGGTTTGTTATGGGTGGCCAGGGTACCCTGGCAGGCCCTTTCTAACTCCAATGTAACAGACCTTTCATATGGATCTTCCAAGTTGTCTTGGACTGGAAAATTGTTTCACCCAGTTTTTTATGGGTTCTGCCCCTCTAGAATTTGGTTAGAATCATTATTTTAAAGGTATTTGGAGGGTAGAGCCAACATGGTGGCATGAGAACAGGCTTTCCCAGGAGGTCTCTCCAAAACATTTCAAAAATCTTAAAATTATGACTCTAACTAAATTTTTGAGAGACAGGATCCACAGAAAGATCCAGTGACATAATTCTCCAGCCCATGGTAACCTGGAACATCATGGGAAGGCTTGATTCCACAAGGTTGGAGGGGACAGCAATGCATCCAGGATCACCATGCTGGATCAAAGGAACTCCAGCTTTCTGAGAATAGCCATGGGCCACCTGGGTCCATGGGAATGCCAGCTCCTGGCAGTAGAAGCAGTTTCCTGACCTGCCAACCCAGGGAACACCAAACACAACTTGGAAGATCAGCAGGGAATCATCTGCCAGAGGAAGCACAAAGCCCAGGCCAATGTGGCCCTCAACACAAGATCCCAGATCCCAGGAAATGGAAGCAGGCCCATAAAGCCGCCCAGCAGGGAGCCACTGGCAATTTCTTTCAGAGCGTTTATCCCATGGAAGGTAAAAGAGGTAGGGAGAGATTGTCAAGGTCTCTCCTCTATCCTCAAGGACAGGACTCTGGTGCTTTTTCTATATCCAGACCCTTGTCACAGTCTGAGCCCAAAGACTGCCATAGTGGAGCAGAGACCCTCCTCATAGCTCCAGGGCAGAGGGGTATGCTTGTGGTTATTCCACAGACTCAAGCATAGACAAGAAAGCAGTCAGAGCCTCCCATAAGACCTTAAAGGAACTGAGGTCCTTGTGAGGTTGTCTGAATATTACTCAAAAGCTTAGGAAGAACCCCCAAACCAGGGCAGAGGCTGAGGAAATGAGTAAACAGAAAAAAGGAACCTGACCATAGACAATTACTTTGATTGCATGGAGGATCAAAACACCCACTCAGAAGGTGACACAGTTGAAGCTTCTCTTTCCAAAACCTCCAAGAAAAAATAGGAATTGGGGTTATGCCATGATAGAGCTCAAAAAAGATTTTGAAAAACAAGTAAGGAAGGTAGAAGAAAAATTGAGAAGAGAAATGAGAGAGAGATGCAGTTAAAATCATGAAAACCAAGTCACCAGCTTAGTCAAGGAGATCCAAAAAAATGCTGAAGGAAACAACATGTTAAAAGTCAGTTTAGTTCAAATGGAAAAAGCATTCCAAAAAGTTAATGAAGAGAAGAATACCTTAAAAAGCAGAATTGGCCAGATGGAAAAGGAGATAACAAAGCTCTCTGAAGAAAGCAACTCCTTCAAATGAAGAATAGAGCTAAAGGAAGCAGATGACTTTGCAGAAATCAAAAGCAATAGTACAATACCAAAAGAATAAAAAACTAGAAGAAAATATGAAATATCTCATTGAAAAAACACCTGATCTGGAAAACAGATCCATAAGAGATATTTCAAAACTATTGGGCTACCTGAAAGTCATGATCAGGAAAAGAGCCTTAATTTCATTTTTAAAGAATTTCTGTAGGAAAATTGCTCTGATATCCCAGAAGCAGAGGGCAAAATAGAAATTGAGAGAATCCACTGATCTCCTCCTTAAAGAGATCCAAAAAAATTACCTCCAGCAATTTTATAGCCGAATTCCAGAACTCCCAAGTCAAAGAGAAAATAATACAACCAGCCAGAATGAAACTATTCAAATATCGTGGTGCTGCAGTCAGGATTACACAGGACTTAACAGCATTTACATAATGGGCTCATAGGGCTTGGAAAATAATATTCTGGAAGACAAAAGAACTTGGAATACAACTGCGAATCAGCTACCAAGCAAAATTGAACATCATTGTCCAGGGGAAAAGATGGACAGGCAATTTCAAATCTTCCTTTTAAAACAGCCAAAGCTGAACAGAAAGTTTTGATCTCTAAGTACAAGACTCAGGTGAAGCATAGTGTGGGGTGAACGAGAAGAGTAAATTATGAGGGATTTAATGATGATGAACTGCATGTATTCCTGTATGGGAAGAAGATACTGATAATACTCATATGAACCTTCTCATTTATTAGAGCAGTTAGAAGGAGCTTATATAGATGAGGCACAGGAAAGAGCTGAATTTGAAGGTATAAGAAATTGTAAAAATGAAGTCAATGTATGAAAAGGAAATGTATTGGGAGAAAGGGAAAGAAGAGATAGACTAGGTTAAGATATTTATGTAAAAGAATCAGAAATAGCATTCGTGGGGCAGCTAGGTGGCGTAGTCGAGGCAGCTAGGTGGCATAGTGGATAAAGCACCAGCCTTGGAGTCAGGAGTACCTGGGTTCAAATCCAGTCTCAGACGCTTAATAATTACCTAGCTGTGTGGCCTTGGGCAAGCCACTTAACCCCATTTGCCTTGCAAAAATCTAAAAAAAAAAACATTTGCAATGATATGGAAGATGGAAAGATGAAGTGGAATGAGGGAGCCTTCATTCTCATCGGAAATGACTCAGAGAGGAAATAATACACATACCTAATAGGGTATGGAAATCTAGAATCAAAAGGAGAGAAAGGGAATGGAGGAGGGGAGGGCAATGTAGGTGATATAGGAGAGGGAAGATCATAGGACAGGATAGTCAGATATAACACATTTTCTTTTTTTACATTTTGCAAGGTGGTGGTATTGGGTGGCCTATCTGGAACCAAGGGGCCAGGTGATTGCTGGGTCTCTGGGGTGGGATGTAGGCTTAGGGGCTCCTGGCCCCAGGACTTGAGCTCTGTCTGCTGTGCCATTCAGCTGCCCCACAGCATACTTTTGGAGAGAAACAGAGTGAAAGGAGAGGGAAAATATAATAAATGGCAGTGGGGAATGGATGGAGGGAATTATAATCAGCAACAGCAACTGTGTAAAAATATGAAAGTAGCTTCTCTGATGGACTTATGATAAATAATGGGTTCTACCCCAGAGACAGAGCTGATGCTATCTGAACACAGACTGAAGCACATTTTTTCTCTTTCTTTCACTTTATTTCTCATTAGGTTTTTTATTTTTGTGGGGGGGAGGTAGGATTATGTTTATTCTTAACAAGACTATTTTAGTAATGTGTAAATAAATAAAAAATGTAAATATAGAAGTATTTGGAGTGATCTGGGGGAGAGTTTGTGAAAATTCCAATTTTTACGCTGCCATCTTTTAAAGAAGGATCTTAAAGATCATCCAGGCTCACCTTCTTACTGTATAGATGAATAAATGGAGGCCCAGAAAGTCAAGCGTCTTATACAGATTTAAACAGGTTGCAGACAGTGCATTTTCACTGATGCCTAGAATTGCTTCTTTCTTCAATTCTGTCTTCTACCTTCCCTGGCTTCCTTTAAGTGCCAGATAAAATCTAATAAATTCTAATGTCTCACCTCTGTAATTATTTCAAATTCAGCCTTTACACACACACACACACACACACACACACACACACACACACACACACACACAGACATACACACACACCTTGTTTGTACATAAAAATATTTTTAACAACACAATTCATAGACAAGATTTGAGTCTAGCTCTCTTAACTAAAAATCCAATGCTTTGATGCTCTATTCATTTTAGTTCCCATGGAAAAAAAAAGAACTATTCCCTTCAAATCAGTTCAAAGACTTTATTTTCCTGCCTTGTGCAATTCTTTTCACTACCTGTTGTGATCTTGTATAATTATCTCCTTTTAGTAGCATGATAAAGACAAAGTTCATGTAGATACTTTGTACTAAAATGTTCTTATTTAGGAGAAGCAGGGTGGGTTGAAGAGAAGCCAGATTTCTTGAAGAAGTCACTGTCTAACCATATGGATCACTTATGTTTCAAGCCGCTGCTTTTTCATGTGTGCTGACTTGTGAGATATGGTACGGAAAGTCTCTCTGAGTCTAGACATGAGTTAATGCCACAGACTGTCAAACTATGTTGGGAGTCAGTCTCTCTAGCTGTTTCTTAGTCTGGCTGGTGGGTGACTTCATCCAAAATGGAAGACAAAAGAATTATTTCATGGAATCTTATCTTTAAGGGTGGGATCTAGCAGCATTAACAGTGGGACTAGGAATCTTACCTCTGCTATTAACTAGTTATATCCCTTGTTCAGCAAATAGTTTCTTGCACTCTCTAGACTGACTCTCCTCATCTGTATAATAAAGGAATTGGATTAGATCATCCCTAAGGTCCCTTCCAGTTGAGATCCTTTATTCTTTCTTGGAAGAGGTAACATTTCTTGTAGTAGGGTAAAAATGAGAAAGCAACACTTGTTAACAGTGTATTTAAGCTTGTGTTCCATAGTTTGGCTTAGTTTTGATGTTGTTAATGAGTTCCAATGAGAAAAAAAAAATCTCATCAGGGGACTTTTCCCAGCTTGATCTAAGTAAGACCTATGAAGCTTTAGAAGAATACAGTAGTAAAAATGAGTTTCATCATTTAAATATGGGAGAATGACTCTGATTCATTATTTTGAAAGGAAATAATTTAGTAAGATTTTGTCTTTTCTTTTAAATTCAAAGAATTTTTTCAAATGAATAACAAAATATACTTATTGCTTATCAAAGTCATGAAGTCTGGGGCTAGAAGTTACCTTCTAGGCTATGAAGACGTCCTTATTTTACAATGGTGGGAATCTGGAACCCCAGGATAAGGGAAATAAATTCCCTGAGTTCCCACAAGTTGTCTGTTACAGAGCTGGAATTTTAATGTATCCACCTAGATTCTAAATCCAATGCTCTTTCCTTTAAACACCAAATGTACTTTTCTGAATTTAACTAGTCAACTGGTTAATTAATCCATCAGCAAGTATTTATTAATACTAACTTTGTCCTTAGTGCTTACTAAATTTGGAGATAGGGTCAGCAAGTTTGTCCAGTGGATAGAGTGCCTACCCTGGAGTCAGAAGGATATAAGTTCAAATCTGGGAAAGTTATTTAAGCATGTTTGCCTCAGTTTTCCCATCTGTAAAATGGTCTAGAGAAGAAAGTGGCAAATCATTCTAGTATCTTTACCATGAAAACCCCAAATGGAATCATACAGGGTTGGACAGGGCTGCAAGCATTCAACAATGAGGAGGACAACAACAACAAGAATTAAAGGCAAAAGAGAAATAATCCCTGCCTTCAAGGAGCTTTTATTTTAATTCCATCATCATGAATCAATAATGTGGAGGACTGACATATCCTATCAGCCGCTCTGCTTGGTTTCATTTCAAGGATGCTTTGTCTCCCCCCAGAATAAATTTATCACCTGAAATCTCACTATCAAAGAGACCATTCAGCTGTGATACTCAGAATCTCAGCACTCACTCTTCTGCTCTCTCAGACTGTCAGGTTAGAAGGCAGAACAAGAAACTGCTTATAAAGACCCCCTTTATAAATATTAGTTTATTTGATCCTCACAATATGCCTTGGGATATAGGTGCTATTATTATCATTTTACAAATGAGGACACCAAGACAAACATGGGATAAGTGATCTTCCTATATTTATACAGGTATTAAGAATCTGAGGCTAGATTTGAACTTGGGTCTTCCTGACTTCAGGTCTGGTGCTCTATCCACTGCTGTCCTTTATGACTATGACTATGATTATTTGGAGTGTTCTGCCAATAGAATCAGATGATAAATGCATTTTACAAAATCCAACTGAGATGCAGCATGGGAGTTGCAGAACACAACCTATCTTAAAGTTTATTCCCTTCTGACTTTCCAGGTTCTGACACTTACACTTGGACTCTCTGGGTCTCCCATTGGTGTGAGGTTCAAACCTAGAAAAAGCAAGTGTTGCCAAAATATAGTCAGATGATTTTATGTGTTAAAATTCAATTATAATTCTTGGTTTTCTAGTATCCTTCGTGTCATTTCTCTCAAATAATTTCATTGGGGTGGCATACATTCAAAATGTTGTAAACTCTCATACTAATTTCTTTGGTTTTAGTATGAATGTGACATTGCACAGTTGCAAGGGACCTTAATGTCAATGAGGCAGAATAACCTTGCCATTGCAGGAATCCTCTCTTTACTATTCTTAGTTATAATTAATTCACCATATCATAAGACAGTCCTGAACATTTGGCAATTTTTCTGTTAGAAGGTTATTCCTTATATTGAGCTGAATACCTCCCTATTAACTTGTATCATTTGACCTCACTTGCAGAATTCATTTAGCTAACCACCATATGTCAAGTTCCTCTTTTCAGATGATGGCATGCTAAATATTTGTGGAGAAGTAATATATCTCCTTCAGGTCTAGCATTGCCATTCCTAGAATTCAATATTAGCAGCACTAGAAGAGAACTTAAAAGCATCCTAATATTTTTAGCCAGTAAGTGGAAGAACCAGGATTTGACCATTGAATTTTGCACAAGTCCAGCAATCTTTATTCCTCAACTGCTTCTTCTAGCATTTGGTTTTGGAGCTAAGGGACCTCAAGCTTTGGCAATTATTGGCTGTTTAATTCTGAGTCTCAATTTCTTCATGTCTAAAAGGATAATACTTGCAATGATTATTTGACAGGTGTTGGAAGTAACTTGTAAAACTTTAAATGATCTATACATGTATTATTATTATGACTAGTGTAGTAGTCTTCTTTTTTCCAGGGGATGGTCCACATAGAATCATCCTTTCTCCAGGAGAGCTCCCTCCTTTTCCAGTAAATACCATATGAAAGACTTAAAATCATTTGTGGTTGGTATCCTTTTGGGATTTTTAAGAAAAACAGAATGAATGGAAAGCAATAAACTCAAGAGGCATCAAGTCAAACTTGGAATTTACCAAGTTCTAACTGATGATGCAGGAATCAGGAGGATTCACATTAAAATCTGACCTCAGACACTAGCTGTGTGGACAAGTCACTTAACCATGGTTACCCCACATCCAGGGCTATCTCCAGTTGTCCTGATCCATATCTGGCTACTGGACCCAAATGACTCTGGAGAAGAAAGTAAGACTGGTGACTTAGTCAACATCACCTCACTCAAATCCAAATCACAAACATATCAAATTATCACTTTCCTGATGTTGTAGTCTTCTTTGAAAATGAAGGATATGGGTTCAAATCCGGTCTCAGACACTTAATAATTACCTAGCTGTGTGGCCTTGGGCAAGCCACTTAACCTCATTTGCCTTGCAAAAAACCTAAAAAAAAAAGAAAAAGAAAATGAAGGATAAGCATCATCATCACATGGCTTACTATATCAGGTTCACTCCCTTCAAGCCCAATCCCTTCTCCATCAACATATAGCACATCCCAGTTCTAGAACCACAATTAAACCAATAATTTATATGATTTCCATTACTCATTCTAATATTACTGAAAAATCTAATTTCATACAACATTATTTTCTGTCCCTGTAATTTTTTTTGAATCAAAACATGTCTCCCCTGAACTGAGAATAGTGATTAGCATATAGTAAGCTCTTAATAAATACTTTTTAATTCATTCAGTTAATATGATGGTACATTAGAAAAAAAATATCGACTCAGATGATTGAGGCCTCCAATCTTGCCTCTGATATTTGCTACCTATATGACAATGGGTAAATTACTTAACCAATCCTGTGCTACCCAATGACATTGGCCTCTCTGCTATTCCTCATACATGACAGTCTATCTAAATTTTAGTTTTCTATTCTCTAAGCCTGGAATTCTTTCTCCTTTCATCTATTTCTCTTAGTTTTTCTGGCTTTTATCAAGTTCCAAGTATGATTCCACATTCTACAAGAAGCCTTATCCTACCCCCCTTAAACTGAGGGCCTCCCTTCTGTGATTATTGCTAATGTGGCCTGTATTCTTTTTATTTTGTGTAGTTCTTTTCCCAATTAGAACTTATGGATTAGGGCTGTTTTTTGCCTTCCTTTGTATGCAGTCCATTGCCAAGTTCTTGACTCATAGTAAGTGTTTAATAAATATTTGTGGTCTTAACTCTCCTGGGCCTTAGTTTTCTTACCTGTAAAGTGAGGAAGGTAGAGTAGGTGATCTTTGAAGACCCTTTTGACAAACAAGTAAATAGATAAAAATTTGATAAATAATATGTTTTTGTATCCATTTCTCCATTGTAGTTAATCTTGTCTGATTCTACTTGGTAAGTATATCTCTTAGGATGGGGACCATAGGATCAGGTCAGTAATCCAGCTATTTTCTTCCCATTACAAAGTTCATTGGAAGTTTACCTTTCTTATCATTGATGCTTATGTACTTTGAGATTAGGATCACATCAGCTTTTGTTGTCATTGTTGCCTCCAGTATCATACTTGAAACTCCTACTGAATGTATGCTAAAACCCCCAAAATTCTTTTCCTATAGACTAGTGTAGTTCAACTAGTAAATGTTCAATCAATGCTGGCAGACTGACTTTTTGTTAATTATGGCTCTCTTTAATAGAAACTCATTCTCTTTTTACTATTAAATCTAAATACATTTAAATGTGACTATGTAAATATCAAGTTACTGTTCTTGTGCCTTATCCTCCTCCTCCTTCCCCATCCTGATTCCAAAAATATCACTATGAAGCCATTTAATTATATTACCCCTATTCCACATTTTTCCATTTTGTTCACAAACACATCATAAAGGACTTTGCTAAAATCTTACTGAAATATATTAGATTTTGTCTATAACACTGCCCAGTATGCCAGAGCTACAGCATAAGGCAATGGTTACCAAGTCTATAATCCTTGCAAAGACTATTTAACAGGTGTTGGAAGTAACTTTTAAAATTTTAAATGATCTTAAACATGTGTTATTATTATGATTAGTTCTTGTTTCCAGGGGATAGTCCTTATAGTAGCATATCTAAACATATCTAAAAAAGAATATGAGACAATTTTGCCATTGGTCTTAGGGAACCCAAACTAACTCCTAATAATAAGATATCCATTCAATGATCTCACAAAACTCCAATTAATGAGTTTTCCTGAATTTTTATAATCACTTTGTTTCAATTTTTCCAAATATTTTAGGATGTTCTTGCATGTCTCTCTCACAGTCTCTGCATCTTTTTTACATGCTACTTTTCTCTAAGACCCTAATTTTCTTTCTTTGTTCAAGATAACTATTGTACACACATGAAAACATGCATACATGTAAATATGTCTGCATATAAGCATATATGTACATATATGTGCCATAGAATTGAATATCTCTACCCTCTATTCTGATTTCAATTTAAGTTAATGACACTGGTAAAAAAAATCAATTGGAATTCCCATTTTAGCAAATAGTAGTCTTAGTCCTGTAGCTGGCCTTATCCCTAGAGATATGAAGATTTAGGGGCATAATATCATTTATGCTAGTAGATAGCGAATTTTACCTTCCTTATATGGCTTCTCTTAGTACACTACTGCTATTTAGAAATATCAAAATTGTCCTTGAAAATGTAGTCAACAAGTAAATGAATCTTAGAGTTTTCTTGAGGCAGTGGTGTATATTATGCAATTAGAAATTTAATTAAAATATATATTATAAGTTATTATGTAATTTCAGCTAATAGATTAGCAAAATTTATTGATGTGCTTTGTTTTTATATTACATTTTCAGGTTACCTTCACTCTGTGATAAGTCTCTTGTGCCAATGAAAAATAATTAAGCAAAACCAACAATACAGTGGTTTCAAATATAGTGACTTTATTTGAAAGTATATGAAACATTCCAGCTCTTATAAAAATTGCAGCAGCAATGTATTTTTCTCCCTCTCTTTCTTCCATTAAAAAAAAGAAAAGAAAGGCAAATTCTATCATCTCTCTGTTTTAAACTTGTAATTCATGAAGCCCAACATGCCCAAGATCAGATTTGTTGTTGTGACTAGAGACTTCTGCCTTGTTTCTAGTTAGCAAACTTCTTCCTGGCGTTTTCATATCCCTCTCTGTCTTCTCCAACCCCAACATGAGGGTTCTTCCCTACTGCCACAGGGATTCCTCCTAAAATAAAGGATAATTGATCAGTTACAGAGTGGGTGGGATTGACTTTAAAGGACTTTGGAGTTTACATAACAAAGTGATTGGCTAATCATTTAGATCTATTAAATGGTCTAGGGTCTAGTTTAAAAAGATCAAGATCTCTCAATGCAACCAAGGTCACCTCCATTTGTCCAGATTATTACCTGGTCATTAGACCCAGATGACCCCAGTAGAGAAAGTGAGGTTAGTAACTTTACACAGCTCCCCCCTCAATTAAATTCAATTTACTTTCATGTCATGGAAACACATCCCTTCCAGAATGAAAGACAAAAACAGGGTCATTGAGCAGTGCCTATTTTGCTATTTATGACTTTAGTCTCTATGGTGTTAACTTTTCTTTGATTAAAAGGTAGAATTTAGCAGAATCCATGAAGTGATATGAAATCATGATAAAGGACCATAGGATCAGAGGTTCAAATTTGAGGGCTTTTTTCTTTAGACAATTAAAAATTTGTTCTTAAATTATCAAATAAAACAAGCACTTCCAAAACATAATATGATAAAAAGATTTTTGCACATGAACTTAAAATCTATTATATATAATTTTTTATTCCTTTGAATATATCATAAAGTATAATGTATTTTTTATTTTTGTTCTTTTTTCTTCCCTCCCTCCAAAGATAACTTGACTATTATTAGACACAAATAGGCATCTCTCTCTCTCTCTCTCTCTCTCTCTCTCTCTCTCTCTCTCTCTCTATATATATATATATATATATATATATATATAGAATTCATTTATCAGTTCTTACTATGGATGTCCATAACATCTTTTTTTATGTGTCCTTTATAGTTCATTTGATTATTTATAATAATCAAAATTACTTATTTGATCAAAATAGGATGTTTTAGACTTTGTATGATTTCTAATCTTCTCTGAACTCTTGATTCTGAGGATCCAGGAAAATAAGGCAATCTAGAATTCTGATCCAAGCTGCCTTAAAGAATGCAAATATCAATTGCCTGAAGACAATATAGAAATTGATCTTTGAGGGTTTGAGAATATAAACAAAGACATTCTATATAACTAGAAAACTAAAATTCAAAAGTTGCAAATGAATGGATTTTTTTATCTAAGCAATATGATTTTAATGATTTCCAGCACCAATGAGATTTGTAAAGATCCTACTGTTCAGGAGGTACTGGTACTCAGACTTATTGTAAACTATTAACAGATGAGATTGACTTGAGTGGAAAAAAAGTGACTTTGTCTAGAGAGGTACTGGAAGTTTGTTTCTGAGTTAAAAATGTCTTGCTTTTATATTACTGCTTTTATCAGGTTATTGCAAAGCACTTAGCAAGCATTGATTTTTTTGGACTTTGACTAGCCCGTCCCCCATCATACCTTGGTGCCCATTTGTCAGAAACTGACTCTCCAGATGAATTAACTTGAGCAAGACACACAGTGAGTTAGAGGCCAAGTAAGGATGCTCTTCACTTATATGCTGACCATTTCAGGTGGGAAGCTTTGTGAAGCATCTATAAAGTCACTCTTTGCACTGTTCCCTGTTATAGATAGAGCCAATAGCATCAACTTCATTTCATTAAAACTGTCAAGATATGCTCCAGCAGGAATAACATTAAAAAGTATTAAGCCACCTTGCTTTCATTTTAATGGAAAAAGCTTAAGAAGGTCCTTTGGGTCAACCCATTTACAATCAATAAGAGAAAGAACTAACTAATCATTAAAAAATAAAACAATCCATTATTGATGAAGTTGGAGGATGGCATCATTCCATGTTAACATGCATAAGTTCCAACAGTTAATAATAAATCTATAAAGTGGGGAGCATAAAATATTTAAAAGATGAATAATTAATTTGCTGGAGGATCAACCATTAAGGTTAGAAGTAATTCACCAATATGAAATACCACTATAATGAGCCACACTGTAACTCTGTACAATGAAGCTACCACCAGGCTTAATAATGGGGTAAAAACTAGAGCAAATAAATGTTCAAAATTATAGTGAAAAGAACCTTAGAATTGGGCTTTTCTCTCATATACAATAGTAATGTGACTATACAAAGTAGATAATTTGACTTTGCCAAGCCCCTCTGAACCATACTTCCTCACCTGCAAAATGTAGACAGGATTGTTTTGATGAAAGCAAATTTTGTGAACTTAAAATGCCAAACAAATATGAGATACTAATACATTCCTTTGAAAGAAATACTCAAATGTACAAAAGATGTTTTTTTTTCCTCCAGCAAATCATTTTGATTACTTACTAAAGCACAAAGTTAAGGAACCACTATACCATCAAATGACTAGCTGTTATGTTTATCTGGTCATTTGTCTCTGTTGCTTTGAAATAGAAACCATGCAATGGTTGGGAGTGCAGTGGAAGAATAGGCCTATAGTTCATGCTTATGGAATTAAGGGGGATCCAAGAGATGTCTTTATAGTTTTCTTTTCTGTATGCTTAGTTAAATTGAGTCCAGGAAAGATAGGAGAACTAAAAGAAAAGTAGAATCTAGGGAGGTCAAGACAGAATATAGGATCCCTGACTTCTTTTTTAAAATTAATTATTTTTTCATCCATATGCACATTTATATTTTTAAGTTACAAAATTTCCTTTTACCCTCTCTTCCCACCTCCCACCCTCACAGTGATGAACAGTCAGGTTAACATTGTACAAACATATTTTGGATAAATATGTCTTTATATTAGTCATTTTCAGTATGAGGAACCAGGATTAAGGGAAAGAGATATATGAGATAATTTTTATTTTATTTTTTTAAGGGTTTTTTTTTTTTTTGGTAAGGCAAATGGGGTTAAGTGGCTTGCCCAAGGCCACACAGCTAGGTAATTATTAAGTGTCTGAGACCGTATTTGAACCCAGGTAATCCTGACTCCAAGGCTGGTGCTTTATCCACTACGCCACCTAGGCACCCCTATGAGATAATTTTTATAAAGTGTTCATCAGATTCTGAAGGGTTGAATTTTCTTATTTTTGTTTTGTTTTGTTTTTCTTCCTCTGGATGGGAACATTGTCTATAACTGACCTAATATGGTTGTCCTAACTCTCTGAACTGCTGAGAAGAGTTGCTTCAATTAAGGTTGATCATCTCACAATGTTGTTAATGTGTACATTGTTCTCTTGGTTCTGTTCCTTTCACACAGCATCAGATCCTGTAAGTCATTCCATGCTTCTCTTTATGGTTTCTTATAAAACAATAATATTCCATAGTATTCATGTACCAGAATTTGTTTAGCATTCCTCAATTTATGGGCATCCCCTCCATTTCCAATCCTTTGCCTCTACTAAAAGAACTGCTACAAATATTTTGGAACCTTTTTGATGATTTCTTCTGGATATAGGTCTAGAAATGGAATTGCTGGGTCAAAGGATATGAATAGTTTTATTGCTCTTTGGGCATAGTTCTATATTGCTCTCCAGAAAGGTTGGATCTGTTCACAGCTCCACCAGCAATGCATCAATGTCCCAATCCTCCCACAACCTCTCCAAGATTAATCATTTTCCATTTTTCTCATCTTGGACAATTTGATAGGTATGAAGAGATACCTCATATTTGTTTTTATTTGGATTTCACTAGTCAATAATGATTTGGAACATTTTTTCATATGATTATATATAGCTTTAATTTCTTCATTTGAAAACTACCTATGCATATCCTTTGACCATATATCAATTGGGGAATGACTTGTAACCTTATAAATTTGATGCAATTCTCTATATATTTTATAAATGAAACCTTTATCAGAACTGTTGTGAAAATTGTTTCCCAGTTTTCTGCTTTCCTTCTAATTTTGGCAGCATTGATTTTATTAGTACAGAAACTTTTTAATTTAATATAGTCAAAATCATTCATTTAACATTTTATAATGTACTCTAATTTTTGTTTGGTCATAAATTTATCCCCCTTCCACAGATCTTATAGAGTATTTCTATTGATTTATCTATGGTATAACCCTTTATGTCTAAATCCTATACCCATTTTGAACTCATTTTGGTATAGCGTGTGAGATGTGGATTTATGCCTAGTTTTTGCCATGCTGTTTTCCAGTTTTCCAAACAATTTTTGTCAAATACTGATTTCTTGTCCCAGAAGCTGATGTCTTTGTAGTAGCAGATTGCTGTAGTCATTTACTGTGGTTCTTTTGAACCTCTCCTAATCCACTGATCCATTATTCTATTTCTTAACCAGTACCAGGCAGTTTTGATGACTGCTGCTTCATAGTATAGTTTTAGATCTAGTAGAGCTAGGCCACTTTCCTTTAATTTTTTTTCATCCATTCTCTTGCTGTTCTTGACCTTTTGTTGCTCCAGATGAATTTTGTTACTATTTTTTTTTCTAGTTCAATAAAGTAGTTATGTGGTAGTTTGATTGGTATGGCACTGAATAAATAATTTAATTTGGGCAGAATTGCAATCCCTGAGTTTTTTTTTTTTTTTTTGGCGAGACAAAGGGGTTAAATGGCTTGCCCAAGGCCACACGGCTAGGTAACTATTAAGTGTCTGAGACTGGATTTGAACTCAGGTACTCCTGACTCCAGGGCCAGTGCTCTATCCACTGTGCCACCTAGATGCCCCAGGATCACTCACTGACTTCTTGAAGTTCCTTGAGGATAAGAATTTTTATCTTTTTTTTTTTTTTGATGTTATGCCCCTAGCACCAAGCATGATGTCTGGCACACAAGAATTTAATAAATACTTGATTATTTATTATTTGAAAAGTCCCTTTACAAAGATCTATTTATTTCCTTTTGTAGACTTTTCCAAATTGTCCTTTCTACTGGAATTTGTTTCATCTCAGAAGCATACAATAATGGTTTTTGGATATACCAAATGGGAATTTTCTTCTTTTTACATACTAAATGAGGATATAGGACCTTTTCTTTGTTCACACTTTAAAAAAAAAAAAGACATGATTGCCCTTGTTGTTCAGTCACATCTGACTCTTCTTGACCCATTTGGGGTTTTCTTCGGAAATATACTGGAGAAGTTTGCTATTTCATTCTCCAAGTCATTTTACAGAATTAGGAAACTGAGGCAAACAAGATTAAGTGACTTGCCTGGGTCACAGAATAAGTAAATATCTGAGGCTAGATATAAAGTAAGAATGTGAAGTTTTCATGACTCTAATCCTAGGATTAAAATATTCTTCTGGTTTATGAGGATATCTATGGGATTTTTATATGAAAAATCCCTAAAAGCAAATGGTTTCTTACATCAGCAATTTTAGGTTCAAATCTTCCTTCTGATACTTAACAACTGTGTGTCTTTAGGCAAGTCACTATTCCCCTAGATCTCAATTTTTTTACCTATAAAATGAGGTGAACACTGAGTCTCTTCTAGTTCTAATCTAGACTTCCAGTAGGAGTTTATTCTTTTCTGTCTTTATTGTTAGTCATTGACCTACTTGAGCACAGTGGGTTGGACAAAATGACCTTGGCGACCTAATATAGTGCTGTGATTTTCGTAATTCATTCCTGATTTTCAACAGCATTTTCTCCGTAAGATTTTTATTTCTCTGAGACACCAATGCTTTCAGATTCCTGAACAGGATGGGGATGTGGTTCTTAAATTAGCATAGCATTTTCAATAAATGAAGATATGTCACTGGAAATGTAGTAAAAACAGATTATGAAGTAATTTTAGAAATACCAAATCAATGTTTTAGAGCAAGGTCAGGGAAATTTTATGGTTGAGGTTATAATTATGTTTCAATGAAGTTGAAGTAAACATCTGCTTTGTGGCTAGATGTGGTGACTTGCCTAAAGTCTAGCTCATTCTAACATGGGACACTGAGGTTGACAAATGCCTGAGGACTATCTTCACCTTCTTAGGTCATTGGAACCACAGGGTTTACAGAAAACTGATGTTCCCTGGCAGCAAGGGACAAAAAGTCAGATGATGTTTCAGCTCAAGTATTAACCTATTTGACTCTCCAGAGTTTGTCCCACTACTCATTAATAGAAGATGAATGCACTATTCTTATGAAATCACAGACTTAGAAATGGTAGGGACTCAGAGGTCATCTACTCTAATCCCTTAATTTTATAGATGAAAATAACTGAAAATAATAGCAGAAGTTACTCAAATGTTACATAGGTCTAAGTGTATAAAATCTCATTTAGATCTAGCTTTTTACATGGTGCCATGCTACTTAGCATACTTTAAACCCCAAATTTCTTTGAATGTTTCAATCAACTCAATACATTTATATTAATGAATAGCATTATTTTCAGTAGGAGAAAAGGAGGCATAAAATGGGCAAGCAAACTTTCTAAATTATAAATTCCAGATAGAACTTAGAATATACTTTATGTTTCCATATTGCTAAATATAGTTTTAATGAATATGTAAATATGTAAGCTAGTTTTCTTGAAATTGCATGTTACACATTAGAAATTGCTATTTTTCCCTAAAATTACAGTGATGTGGTATGGAGTCATTGTAGAGAACAATAGGATAAGAGTTCAAAGACTGATTAAACAAATGGTGTAGAACAACTTTTTCTAATTTCTCTGGGACTCAGATTGCTCATCTGTACATTGAAAATATTTAACTTCTCTTCCCATTGTATATAAATTCTCAGTAATCTCATCTGCTCAAATAGATTCAGTCATTAGCTCATTATAAATGATTCCAAGATTTATATGTTGCTGTTGTTTTTTAGTCATATCAGCTTTCTGACTTCGTGATCCCATTTTGGGTTTTTTCTTGGAAAAGATACTGGAATAGTTTGCCATATCCTTTATAAATGAAGCCAACAGTTTTAAGTGACTTGATCAGGATCACACAACTAGTACGTATTTGAGGCTGGTTTTGAATTCATGAAGATGAGGGTTCCTGATTTGCAAGCCCAATGCTCTATTCACCACATCACATAGCTGCCCTCTCTCTAACTTTAATTCTATATCATCAACTATCTATTAGATATATATCATCCTGAATGTATTGTAGATATCTCAAAATTAATATGATAAAAAATGAACTCAATTCATTTTTCCCTCAAATCTATCTCTCTTCTAAACTTGTAAATATAATATGAAAGGCAATAGGATTACTGATTAAAGTAATGGACTGATATTACTTGTGTGTATGACTACAGGTAAGCCACTTAAACTCTCTGAGTCTCAATCTCATCTGCAAAAGAGAATAATAATAGCACATTTTCCTTGGCCACATGAAGATCAAATGAGATAATATATGTAAATTTTCTTGTAATTATTAAAGACTTTATAAATGATACCAATTATTTATATATGTGAAAGCATTTTGCAGATTTAAAGCAATACATAATGTAGAATGTTATATCTTGTTAAAAATCAGTTGAATCCTTATGTACATACAAATTACCCAAATTTATCCTTCATGATTCTTCACCTTTTCCACACAATTTTCAATACTCTGATTAACCTGTATGAATTTTATCTTGCTTTCCTTCCTCAAGTTACTCTCCTCTTATACTACATAGTTTTCCAATTACTCCTAATTGGTACTAATTAAAAGGGTCTATTTGTGTATAATTTATTTATTCATATTTTCAGTGTTTTGCCTCCTTTGTTGACAACATGATTCTCCCAGCTGGGTGAGTAGAAGTGGAAGACTCAGAGAACTTCTTTATTTTGACTATTTTGGAGATTTTCTAGTATTACTCTATCAATTCTTAAATGGATTTTTGTCACAAGAGGGATTTGTCCTTACTTTCACTGGCCTTACTAGATGTCCAAACAACATATATCACAGCAAGTATAGTTAGGAAATATCTATTAACTTATCTAGTCTAGCTCCTTGTCAGTGAAGGATGATTTTCAGTGATATATGTTTTAATTCATTGTCCAGTTTAATTTTATAACTCACAAGATGATGTCCTTTCTCAATCTGTCATGTACTACTGTCAGCAAATTCTTCCTGGTATTCAGACTAAAATGCCCTCTCCTAAATTTCATTTCATCTTGACCCTTTGTACTATGCTAAATAATTTTTCCCTACTTTAGGATTTTTTCCTCCTATGCAAGCCCTTGGTGACTATTTGCCTAGTACATTGACCCTGCAGGTGTAGCAAAGGGGCCTGGGCTCAGTGAGTGAACAATGCCCAGATTACTGGCTCTTGAAAGCTCCCAGCATCTTGTTTCTTCTTACTGCTGATTTCTCCATGCCTTGTACCCTGGCTTGCGTTTCCCTGGTGATGATTCCCTTGTGCTGCCCTTGTTCTCCCCCACCCCCCACCCTCTTGGATCTCCATGGCAACAACCTGGAAATGAACTTGACCTTGCCCCAGCAAATCCAAAGCATCCCATCAACCTGCCTGAGGCTTTTGACTGGCCAGCTTGCCCCTGTAGGGATCTAACATCATCCCTCAGAAATGATAAACAGTACCAATTAATGATTATTCAACACTTTGAGAATATAAAGAGCTACAGATGTGCTAACAGTCATTAATCTTGCCCTTTCTCAAATCAGGAATGTAGTAAAGTTATGCTGAGGTAAATTTTACTGCCTCTCATATGGTAATCCTAAAGTATCTATGGAAATAGACAATAAAACAAGAAAAATTGAAATGCATAGCTAATCCAGATAACCCATTTTAGCCAATTAAATAATTTCTGCCATTTCCATTTATTATCTGTTCATACTCAGTACTGCCCCTTAGAGTCCCACCCTATGTAAGGAATTCAAGGAATACATTGGAAAATGGGAGGATAATGGGTCTATAAGGATTAGAATTATAATTGTAATGTCCAATGTAGTCTTAAAATTGTTATTTGTCTATCTTTTATTAAGTATTCTTGTTTGTATGTATGTTTGCATATATTTTGGTGTTGTATATTTTTTTTGTGTGTGTGTGTGTGTGTGTGTATGCATGTAGAAAGATTTGTATATATTACTCTCCTCTGGAGATATTTCTTTTCCCATGTCCTTATTCAAAGGCAGTATCTAAAAACATATTTCTGATATTTACTACGTTATCTATTGGCTCTTGGATCTGTCTCTAACTCTGACCTCCAGACTTCTACTTTGACTTCCAGTCCTCTATTTCCAGCTACCAACTGGGATATTTTGCCATCACTTTCAATGCTATGGGTATAAAACTGCAATCATCATCTTTTCCTCCAGCTCACCTCTCCCTCTCAAGTTTTTTTTTTTTTTTTGTCTCTCTAAGTGATCCTTCTCATTTATTATTATCCAGACTTGAAAATTTGGACTTATTTCTGACTCATTGCCTTCTTTGAGGTTCTATTTCTAATTTTTCAGTCACCAATATAACTTTTGAGATTTTTTTTTGTATTTATCCTTCCTCTCTATTTTCACTGCTGCCATCCTAGTCCATACCATATTAACTCATGCCTACATTATTGCAACACTCTCCACTATTGACCCCCTGATGCCAGTTCTCCAATTCACTCTGCATATACAGTGCTGCAATAGATTCCCCTTTCATTAAGCAAATTCCTTGAAGTTATTGGAAACTCCAAGGTCTGGAATAGGACTATCTTTTATTTAAATCTTCTTTCTTTGGGTATAGGGGAGAACTTTATGAGATTTTGAAAAGCAATTGACATTTTTCTCCTTCTAAGATACTCACACAAATGAGAATTGGGTAGTTGAAATTTCCAGTAGTTTTTTTTTTAATTATCACGTTACCCTACTGACATATTGAGTTCCCTAAGCTCCTCATGTCTTTTGTTTCTGAGATATTGTTGTATAACTTCCTCTTTACCATTTTGTACTTATTTGTTTGATTCAACTCTGTGTTCTAGCCTTTCAAGTTCTTTTTGGACTACTACTCTGAAATGAAAATGAATATGAACTTGAATAAACTTCAAATGATAATTAGGATAAAATAGCCTGATGTGTTATGGTTCATAGCATCTTTGAGACCTACTCATAACTAAAAAAAGTGAACAGCAGTTCTGTCATTCAGTGTGTTGGCTATCCTGTCATATTTTTGGTTTTTGCAAGGTAATGGGGTTAAGTGACTTGTTGGGTAATTATTAAGTGTCTGAGGTCTGATTTGAACTCAAGTCCTCCTGACTTTAGGGCTGGTGTTCTCTCCACTGCACCACCTAACTGCCCCCAATTGTGTCAAATTTTGAATTGTCTTAAATGAATTCTTTTAAATAGACATATTCTTTATGTCTATATTCAAGACATTGATTAAAGCGTTAAACATCACAGGGTCAAATACAAATTCTTGGGATACCCTCCTATAGATTTTTCTCCTAAATGATATCAATGACTATAGAAATATAATTCTAGAGTTGAAAGTGACTTCACTTGCCATTGGATTACAGAAATGTAAATATATAAAATATGGGTAGATGGAGATTTACTTGCTTAAGATCATATTGATGAGAAGTGTCAGTGTTGGGATTTGAAAGCAGATCTTTTTATTCTACATTTTTTCCTCTGATTTTGCAGCTATTCAATCATGTTTAAATTAATTTAATTGTTCCACCATTTAATCTATGATTATTAGAAAGAATATAGAGGAGCATGGAAAGACTTGGGAAGAACTGATGAAAACTGAAGCAGTATTAGAAAAAAATACAAACAGTAACTAAACCAATGTAAATGTAAATAATGACAAAAATTGGAAACTTCATTTAATTACATTTTATGTTTGATCCTAAAGAAGGGATCAGAGGATGCACCGCTACTCTTTCTTTTAAGAAGTGGAATACTACGGATGTAGAACACAGCATATTCTATTGGACTTGGATATGTTGATTAGTAATACTGAACTGTTTTTTTCTCTTTATTTTTTTATTCTTTTTATAAATAATGACTCTATGAGTGAAGAAGAGAGACAGAGATGTAATGGAAAATGATGATGATTAAAGGAAATATAATCTCTAACCAGTATTCCATTTTCTTGGTCTGTGCTATAAAGGCCTCATACAAATTTTCATAAAAAATAGTTCTTGATATTATTTTAGGGAAATAAAGTTGCAAACAATGTGAACTTGGGACCTGATGCCCTTTGTTAAAGTAACAACTTGGAGAGAATGATTCACTTAAAATTGATGAAACCTAGAAGGGAATCGATAAATGGTAAAAGGAAAGAAAAAAAAAGAGAGTTAGGGATTTAGGAAATAAGGATGAAAGTAAGAAAGAAAAAAGAAATTAGAAAGAAAAGACTACAAAGAAGGGGGGGGAAGAAATGAAGGAAAAAATAAAGAGAAAGGGAGGGTGCAAAGAAAGAAAGAAGGAACAAAAGAAAAGAAAGGAAGATGAAGGAAGAAGGAAGAGAATGGAAGGAAGAAACAAGAGAGGGAGAAGGAAAAAAGGAATGAAAAAAAGAAAGAGGAAGGAAAATGAAGGAGAAATTAAGAGAGGAAGAAATTAAAAGAAGAAAGAAAGAAAGAAAGAAAGAAAGAAAGAAAGAAAGAAAGAAAGAGAAAAAAGAAAGAAACTCATTAATTTTGCAAGCTGGTTAGCCAGTGATGTAGCATCCAGGGAATTGCAGAAAGTGCCAGCAGCAGTATACTTGATATTGTATAGGCACAATGAGAATCTTAAAAAGCAGTTCTCTCCTCTCTTTCTTCCTTATCTCTTATATAGGTTAAAACAAGTCACTTTCCCTCTCTGTCTCAGTTTTCCAATCTGCTAAATAAGGTAGTTGAAATCTAAGGCATTTTCGAATTGTAGCATTCTTTGACATTCAATATTGTTTCATCTTATAAGCTGATTTTGACAATGATTTTCTTTGACTCTGTCTAATGCAAATGTATGAAATATGGAAGTCATACAGCAATATATTTTAAGTAGGCAGTAAGCTATCAAAATTCAGAATTAAAATATTCATAAATCAACAAAATAATATAAGAATAAAACTGTAAAAAGCCACTTTTGACAGGTTTTCCTTGTACCATGTGCATTTCAAAAAACATATTTCAGTATTGGTATATATTTGCTAGTAAATACATTCATCCATTTGTTCATTATTGTGGAATTTCATTTTTTTCCTGCTTTATCTGAAACCAAATTAAGTCATATCAGTTATTTGGTCTACCTAACCAAAGATGTCTATTTTAGAATATAAACCAGGAATTTTGAAATGTACAAAGTGAGTTTGCAGTTCTTTTACTCTCTCTCTCTCTCTCTCTCTCTCTCTTTTTCTCTCTATCTCCCTGACTCTGTTTTTATGTATTAGTCTCTGTCTCTCTGTCTGTCTCTATCTCCCCCACCCCTTCCTTCTTGTTTTAGCTTTCTTTTTTGGTAAACAGAGAAAGGTTGAAGAGAAGTGACATGGTGGGGATGATGAAAGAGGCAATCTGCCTGGGATAAAATTAGCAATGTAGAAGGGTTTTTGCCTTGCTAAGGAGAATCATATGAGATAATGGATGAAGAAAGAAATAGTGTCAGAAGGTATCTGAGGAATATGAGATGAGGAGAAGAGGAGAGAAGAAGGAGATCTTAGTTGATGTCCCCAACTTTTTTGGTGAATTATGAAGCCTGGTTCTCAGCTAAGAGAATGGGGGAAAGAGGATTGGAGATTTAAGATTGAATGAAAATATTTAGAAAAAACAATGTAGTGTTTAGTAGTAGTCACTTAGGGAGGTATGAAACAACTGTCTTGCTCAGCAAGGTCCCAGTTGAGATTATGTAACATACATCGGTAGTGGACCAAGTCTGCAATGTGTTACAATTTTCACCATTTTTATTCAATAGCACATGAATGTGATCAAAAGTAGCAGATGATGGGACCAATGCAGGCTTGAAGATTATTAGGGCAAGATCAATGATAGGATAAAGGGGCAGGTTACTTGAGTGAAAAGGATGGTATGGAGTAAAGATCATGGCAAGGAAAGAGCCAATATAAAAATGATGACCTGGGAAAGAACTAAAGGAAAGAGGCATTGGAAGTCAGGTGAGGACAAGAACAGGATTTACAGTTGTGAAGATAGGGAGGGGTGGAATAACTGCAAACTGTCATCAAATAAGGTATTTCAATGATAATGATCTTGAGAGTGGTAATTGTGGGTAAGGATAAGCTTAAATGTAGCTATCTCTGTATGTAGCTGTGGTGTTGGATTACAGAAAATAAGTAAAAGTTGAGAAACTGGGAGGTTAGAGTGTTTAGGAAAATATCACTATTCATGTGAAAGTTCCATATATAAGGGGAAATAAAATAGATCCTCAATAAGTGTTTCTATAATTAAATTTCATGAATGAATTAAGCACAAATCCTTTTCTCTTTCGTAGGTATTGATTTGAATATTATTATTAATGAATAAACTTTATTTTCTTGCTTGGTCTTTCTTGAACTTCAGGTATGCATTTATGAATAAATGATGGTCAATAATGTGTACAAATACCTCATCTGATTTCCAAAGTAACCCTGTGAAGTCAGTGATATTATGATTTCCTTTTTGCTGATGAGTTTGTCCTTCATTCTCAACGATGTCCATAATATCAGGGAGGTGGTACAATGATAAGCACCTGAAGTAGATTTGAATGAGAGGGTTATGTGCTGAGTCAACAGCCTCACTTTCTCCTCTTGAACCATTTGGGTCCAGTGGTCAAATATGAATCACGATAACTGGAGATGGCCCTGGATGCAAGGCAATCAGGGTTAAATGACTTGCCCAACATCCTGCAGCTAGTAAATATCAAGTTACCTGAGGTTGCATTTGAACTCAGGTCCTCCTGACTCCAGGACCAGTGCTCAATTCATCCCACCACCTAACTGCTCTCACTGGGGGCTGGGAGAGGTAAAGGGACTTGCCTAGGATCATAAGCTAGTAGCTATTTGGATCTGGGCTCTTCTCTTTTATTCCTTGTCTAGTACTCTAGATTTAGTCATTCAGAATTCCCCCACTTTCTACCTTTCTATGCCTCCCTCTCACAAGCCCCCAGGGATGTAACTCCAATTTTTACAATGAACTTAAATAGAAAAATCATATTTTTAAAATGTATGTGCAATTTTTCAGGAGTATGTGTGTGTAACATGGAGCAAAATCATAAATAAACATTAACAAAAGGCATCCTTTATTTGGAAATGTCATCTCCCCCATAAAAATCTTCCTGATTTCATTCAAAATATGTACTCCTTTCCTCCTTTGAATTTGCTTATTATTTGTCCCTGTCATTTAATACGTAATAGTTCTTTGTTCCAGTTATTTATTACTTGTTTTATCCTTTCCTCCACTCCATCCCCCCAAATGATAAACTTAAGGGCAGGAACTGAGCCTGCATTCATCTTTCATGTCTCATAGCACTTGAACAATGCCTTTCATATAGATTATACTCAATAAATATGTGATGAATTAGCAATAGAATCTGATTCAGTTAAAAATGTAGTCTCTCTCAGCTGTGTGTATCTGTATTTTTAAGTCCTAAAGCAATTAGACCCACAAGTCACATGTCTTAAACAAAAGTATAATATTTAAGAGAGATGTGTTTCCCAGAATGTGGCCACTTGCCTTTTTATGAAAAGAGCTCTGTTTGGGGTGTGAAACCATCCTAGTTTGAAACATCCCAAAACGCAAACTTGCACTTATTTCATGGGTTGTTATGAATGTTTCTCACATCCTGATTTCTTGGGGAAATATACGTGCTTTCTCAGGCATAGAAATGTGACTCTCTGGTGCCAAGTTTGACAGCTGATTCTGTGTAACCACTTAATTCTAGGTTCTTAGGAGGAGAGAGATTTAAATGCAAACAAATGGTAGGCCATGGAGTTGCCCAAGTCACTGTGCAGGGTGGAGCTGATAACGCTTCATGCTCTGTGTTCATGACCAGCATCTTTTGAGAGTTATATTAAAGAAAAAGTCATGAGGTTATTAAGAGAAGTGTAGATTTAATTTAGATTATTTTCACAGCTACTCACATATATATTTGGCTGTGTCAGTGCCACTAGCCCCCAAAGATGGGAAAACTGCCTAACCCTAAGAGCCCTGGGACTTACAGAGCGAGAAGTGGAGCTGTGGTGGCAGCCAGCCAGTGCTGTATTAGAAATCCTGGCAGTCTCTAAGGACTGCTTTACTTGACTATCTTCAATAGACCATAGTGGTTACCTAAATAAAGGAGCCCTCTTTTTTAAAGGCTCCCTCCTCTTTAATAGTTCACCATTGCCTGATTTCTTTATTATTATCTATAAGGCAAGCATATTCCCCTGGGGGGTGGGGTGAGTTTCCACTTCAGTGAATCAAAGGTGCCATTCATTTTAGTCCTGAAATTACAGAGGGATCAGAAAATTGTTTTGGTGAAAAGGGGAGCCTGACAACCTATTCAGTCTTTGAAAAGGATTTTAATGAAGAAGAGATTTCTTCCTTCCCTCTTTCCCCACCTCCTTATCTTTCTCCTTCTTTCCTTCCTTCATGGTATATAGTAAGTACTTAGTAAATGGTTATTGGTTGGTTTATTAATTAAGCACTTTATTTATTCTTTAATTTTAATTTATTTTTCAATTATATTTAAAGATAGTTTTCAACATTCATTTTTAAAAAGTTTTCTTCCCTCAACCTAGGATAGCAAATAATCTCATAAAGTTTATACATGTAAAAATCATGTTATCCTATTTCCATATTAGTCAAACTGTAAAAGAAAGAGCATGATAAAGGGGGAAAACTTCAAGAAAAAAACAAATTTTAAAAGGTGAAAATAGTATGCTTTGATCTGCATTCAGAATTCCTGTTTTTTTTCTCTTTGTGGCAGGCATTTTCCATTACAAATCTTTTAGAGTTGTCCTTTATCACCAATCTACTGAGATGAAGGAAGTTCATTAAATTTGATCATAATACAATGTTGCTGTTAATGTGTACAATGTTCTACTGAGTATCAGTTCTTGCAAGTTTTTCCAAGCTTTTCTGAAGTCCAGTTGCTCATGACTTCTTATAGAACAATAACACTCCATCACCTTCATATACAGAAATTTGATCAGCCATTCCCCAACTGATGGGCAATCCCATCAGTTTCCAATTCTTTGCCTCTACAAAAAGAACTGCTAGAAATATCATATACATATATATATATATATATATATATATGTATATGAGAGTTTTCCCCTTTTTATGATCTTTCTGGGAAACAGTGATATTTGCTGGATATGCACATTTTTATTGACCTTTGGGTATATTCCTAATTGCTCTCCTGAATGACTGAATAAGTTCACAACTCCACCAACAATGCATTAGTGTCCCAGTTTTCCCACATTCACTCCACCTGATCATTTCCTTTATCTGTAATTTTAGCTAATCAATCTGATAGGTATGAGATGGTACTTCAGAGTTGTTGAAATGTGCATTTCTCTAATCAGTAGTGATTTAGGCTCTTTTTTTATAATTATAGATAGCTGCAATTCTTCATCCAAAAACTGCCTTGATTATATCCCTTGATCTTTTATCAATTGGGGAATGATATATTCTTATAAATTTGACTCTTTATATTTTAGAAATGAGCCCTTTATCAGAAACACTAACTCTGAAAATTATTCACCAGCTTTCTGTTTTCCTTCTAATCTTGATTGCTTTGGTATTATTTGTGCAAAAGCTATTTTTCTGTTCAACAAAGCTTTTATTTCATTTTTTAAAAATTATATGCAAAGATAGATTTTCAACATTTATTCTTTTGCAAGCCTTTATGTTCCACATTTTTCTACCACCCTCACTTCCCTCCACCTTCCCTTTGACAGGGAACAACTTGATATGGATTTTTTTGTATACAATCATGTTTAACATATTTCCATATTAGTCATTCAGTGAAAAAAAGAATTAGAAATAAGGGTGTGGGAACCACCAGAGAGAAAGAAACAACAACAAAAAAGTTTTAAAAAATGAATATAGTATGTTTTGTACTGCTTACAAACTTCATAGTTTTTCCCTCGATATGTGTGACATATTCTATAACAAGTCTTTCAAGATTGTCCTTGATTACTTTACTGCTGAGAGGAGCTCTCTCCATCATAGTTGACCATCTTACAATGTTGTAATTAATTTGTATAATGTTCTCCTGATTTTACTCATTTCGCTCAACATTAATTCATTCAAGTCCTTACAGGTTTTTCTAAAGCCAACCCCTCAAGATTTCTTACAGAACATTAGCACTTCATCATATTCATATATTATATCTTATTCAGGCATTCTCCATTTGATAGGCACACCCTCAATTTCCAGTTCTTTGCCACTACAAAAAGAGCTGCTAAAATATTTTATACATGTGATTATTTCCCCCCTTTTTAATGATTTGGGATATAAACATAGTAGTGATATTGCCAGATCAAAGGGTATACATAGTTTTATTGCCCTTTGGACATAGTTTCAAATTGCAATTGAGAATGGTTGAATCAGTTGACAACTCCACTGACAGTGCATTAGTGTCCCAATATTTCCACATTTTCTCCAACATTGATTATTTTCCTTGTTTTTCATTTTAGTCAATCTAATAAGTGTGAGGTAGCTCCTCAGAGTTGTTTAAATTTGCATTTTTCTAATCCATAATGGTTAGGAGTATTTTTTATTTGACTATGGAAAGCTTTAATTTCCTCATCTCGAAACTGCCTCTTCATAACCTGTGATCATTTATCAAATGAGGAATGACTTGTTTTCTTACAAATTTTAATCATCTCTCTCTATAATATATATATATATATGTGTATATATATATATATACACATATATATATATATATTCGGTGCTCTATCCACCACACCACCTAGCTGCCTCTGTATATATATTTAAAAATAAGTCCTTTATAAGAAACATTAAATGTGAAAATTGCTCCCTAGCTTTCTGCATTTTTTTTAGGTTTTTGCAAGGCAATGGGGTTAAATGGCTTACCCAAAGCCACATAATTAGGTAATTATTAAGTGTCTGAGACCAGATTTGAACCCAGGTACTCCTTGCTCCAGGGCTGGTGCTTTATCCACTGTGCCACCTAGCCACCCCAGCTTTCTGCATTTCTTCCAATCTTGGTTGCTTTGCTTTTATTTGTGCAAAACTTTTATAATTTAATATATAATCACAATTATTCATTTTGTATTTTATAATGTTCTCTATCTCTTATTTTTGTCATAAACTCCTTCCCTCTCTATAGAAATGAGAGATAAACTATTCATTATTCTCCTAAATGACTTATGGTATCACCCTTTAAGTCTAACTCATGTGCCCATTTCAACCCTAATTTTGTATAGGGTATAAGATATTGGTCTATGCCTAATTTCTACCATACTATTTTATAGTTTTCCCAGCAATTTTTGTCAAACACTGAATTCTTATTCCAGAAGTTGGAGTCTTGGGTTTTATCAAACAGTAGACTACTCTAGTCATTTATTATTGTTTCTTCTGTACCTAATCTCTTCTTCGGATTTGCCACTCTATTTCTTAGCCAATATCAACCTGTTTTGATGCGTGCTGTTTTATAGTACATTTTTAGATCTGGTATGGTTAGGCCATCTTCCTTTGCCTTCCCCCTGCCCCCCACATTGATTCCCTAGATATTCTTGATCTTTGTTCCTCCAGATGAATTTTATTATTTTTTTCTAGCTCCATAAAATAATTTTTGGAAGTTTGGTATGGCACTGAATAAGTAATTTAATTTAGGTAGAATGGCCATTTTTATTATATTAGCTTGGTCTACCCAAGAGCAATGGATGTTTTTTCCATTTGTTTAGATCTGACTTCTTTTGTATGTAAAGCACTTTGTAATTGTGTTCATATAGTTTCTTGGTAGGTAACCTCCCAACTACTTTATGTTGTCTACTTTTACTTTAAATGGAATCTCTTTCTATCTCTTGCTGCTGGGCTTTGTAGGTAATATAAAGTACTGAAGCTAGCCTCTGGGAAAATAATTTGGATAAGATTTAACCATACCCTCTTAGAGCTCACCACTTAGAAAAAGCTACAGAACAAATGACATAAAATCTCCTGAAGGCATAGCCTTTCTTTCCTTCCTACTGTCATGTAGCTGTAGTTATATTGGTATATTGAACTCCTCCTTGAGAAGATAGAGCTCTGTAGTTCAATCTTGGCTTTCCTATCTTTTGAGCCTCCACTTAATAAATCAGTGGCTCAGTTTTCCCAATTAAATAATGGACACAATTATTCTAATTACTATAATGTATAGAACAGGTTGTCATGCAAATAGCTATCAAATCCAAACCCTTCAATTTAGAAATGAGGAAACTGAGACACAGGGAGGTTAAGTGATTTATCCAGGGTCACACATATGAAGAAGAAAATAAACATTAAATAGGGAATTTAAAATTGGTATTTATTTACTGCAAAAACAAAGTTCAAGTCTTTGTCCCTTCCTGAAGCCTTTCATTGACTCAACCAGCTACTACTGATCTCTTCCTTTTCTGAACCTCTAATATGTTTATAGTATACAACACAATTTAGCACTGGAAAAGAAACCATTATGGGGTATTCTTTGATGTTCTCACATATTTTTATCTTGTTTTCCCAACTAGGCTATAAGGGATTAGATCTTGTAAGTATCCCCTACATTGTATGTATATCCTGGAGAACAAGCATAGTATAGGTGTTCAATTGACTTAAAAATTCATTGTTTTAAAAGTATGGTCTAGAAAATGCATTCTTTTAAAATAAAGTAAAGCAATTATTGAGGAAAAAGAAACATCTAATATCTTATTTCAATTCAAATAATATACTATTTCTGATATCTTATTAATATATCTTATTTCAATTAGAAAGAGGCAGCTAAGTGACTCAATGGATAGAGTGGAAAACTCATCCTCCTGTATTCAGTTCTAGTTGTGTGATCCTGAACCAGATACTTAACCCTATTTGCTTCAGTTTCCTCATCTGTAAAATGTGCTGTGGAAGAAAATGGAAAACCACTCTACTATCTTTGCCAAAAAAATCCCATATGGAGTCATAAAGAGTCAATCATGATTAAAATCAAGTAAATACTAAGCAATTAGAAAAGTTTTGCATTTAAGGCTTTCCAAATTTAAATAAATATCAGTCAAACAAATTGACTATATTATTGCTCCTCCCTAGCAAATGACAGAAACTATCTGTGCATAGAGCCTGAGTGGGATGGGAATTGGAGAAGAAATAGGGGAGGAGGGTTGCATTCATAGTTTTTGTGAACAGAATTAACCAATTCCTGTCCACCTTTTGTAATTCTACTTTTCATTCTTTTATGTATTCATTCATTTATTTAACTATTGCATATATAATAGAATTATAGTTGCTGTAAATTAAGGTCAATGCGGTGATAAAAGAGGAATTCTAAAATTCCATCACCTCTAAATTAACCTAGAACAATCAGTTAGAAGTGATTTTCCTAACCCTATTCAAACTGTGTGACAAGGTCCCCAGAAGATCCCTGTTTCTTCTTCCCTTCTAGGTACTAAAGGTAATCCAAAAGGAATTTTTTTTTAAAGACAATTATTCGTAAGTCCCTACTAAAGTGTTTTTTTCATGATAATCAGTTGTTAGAAATTAGTCAACTAGTCTCAATTAATTTATAGAAAGTGCTATTTGCTAAGGTGCTATGATAAAAAACAGTTGATCTAAAACATCCCCACCCAAATATCTATGACATACTTTCCCAAGAGTTTATACAGATTCCAAAGGAAAGTGAGGTCAAGCTTGAAGAATGCATTTGTAAAATTGTAACCCAGAATCTGGTTACTGGAAGTCCTTTTTTTCCCCCCTTCATGAGATACTCATAAAGAGGTATGGTGAAGTTTTTCAGCTGGGATCTTTGTAGAGCCCTTGACTATAATTTTCCTTAGCGATCCTGATGAGGCAGACACTATTTGTTGCCAGTCAATGTTGTTCTAGGAACACAACTAGAATGTCAAAGAAAAAGTTTAAATCCTTTGATGCTCTGAAGTTTCCAAGGTCCTTCTTTGGTCTACAGTTGAGGAGGGAGGAGAGCAATGTTTTACTACTGTCCCCTTATCTAAATTCTTCCTCTAAGGTGCTTACTTGGCTGGCACTATCCTCTGGTTTCTCCTGTATTTTATACTGAACTTTATTTTATAAAGTACCAGCAAGGCATGATTTAGTTTCCTTAGCCTTCACTCCAAACAATCAAGGACATTTGGAGAATCTCATTAGAGTACCTTTCCCTGAGTGATTAACTAATTGATTGATTGGAAGTCTGGGTTCTCTGCAGCTATTGAAGCAGGAATATATGATACCCCACCTTGAATTTCCTGATGTGAACTTTTAGGGGAAATATACAAATATACATATATATATATATGTGTATATATATATATATATATATATATATATATAATAGTTATACCTCTAATACAATGACACATGAAACTCTGTTTATAAATATAGTACAACTTAATTCCTTTTGGTAGAGGTGAGGGAATATGGGGGCATAATATTACATAAACCATCATAATCTGTCAGTGTATTGGTTTATTTTGCTAAAAACGTTTCTTTTCCCAATCTTTTTTTATTTTTTTGTATCAAAGAATGGCTCTTTGGACAGAATAGAAAAGAGAGATATGAGAAAATAAAGGTAAAATAAAAAAGAAAAAATATCATTTTTTTATTAGTATAGAAAAGCTGGATAAAATGATTATCTGAATGTGACTTGGGAAGTGAGTCTCTGAGTTCAGCTCCCAGTCCCTATGAGTGCTTTCTTTATTTTTACCCACTCTGTGCCTGGGATTTCTTATCTGTCACATGTAGGATTAACGTTCATCCCTTCTTTGGAAAGCCCTTTGAAACCCTCCCTTGAAAAATGCCTGGCTGTTCCTGTTATTATTAATATTACAATATACTTTTAACAAAAGAGGCCCAACTTGGGATGGAAAAAATTAGCAGTGTTTCCCTGATGTGATTCTAACCCTGTGAGTGGGTCAGTTTTCCTTTTGATCTGACCCTGGTGATGCTAGGCTACCTAAAGCAGTTTCCCCTCTGATGACATGCTTGGGGTCAGCCAGTTAGGGTCAGGAGTGGATTCTCTGGACACTGCAACTGGGCCCCTTTCAAACCCATTCTTTGCCTGATGGAAAATGAAGCCTGAGTCTGTCTGAAGGAAGCCCAGCATGGGGGATCCAAGCTCTTGCCTTCTCCTTCATTCATATTTTGTCTGAACTTCATTTATATTTTTTATTGCCCACCACTAACCACGAGCTTTTCCAAAGCCTAGAGACTTTGGCCTCTTGCCTTCAAAACCTGCAACTCTGAATAAAACTTAGATTTTTTTTTTAATGTCTCCTTGGCCTGATTTCACTCCTTGGGGAGAAAAGGCAGGACTTGCCGGATTGGTGATTTTTACCTCCATTAATTCTTTCACATTCAAGAGAGGATCTCTGACAGGGCCTGATCATACAATCCTCTAAACCTGGGCTGGATTAGACATTGGAGGAGTAGATTTCATGCTATAAGCAGTTTGTTTATAAATCCCTTGAGCCCATTTCTGTTTTCATTTTGCTGAAGACTGAAGAGTAATATTTTGAAGAAGACAATAGCCGGATAAACTGTAATCTTAATTTCTACCCTTTCTTTAGCCCTTAGCATACATTCACAGATGCACATGTGTTTATATGTCTTCTACCTCTGCACCTTTGAGGAGATAAATTATACTGTTGTCTGCTGTTTGTCCTTTGGGAATTAATACCAAATCTATACGATACACTAACCAGTGATTAAATTATTTAAAAAGCATTCCTTTTTTGATACATCTGTTGCTGTTTTTTCAGACTGGTAACCAGATCTCCAACAGTTCAGTAAATATGCTCTTCTTCATCCTTTCCTACTCCTTGCCACACCTCCCCTCCCTTTGCCTTTGCTCTTAGAAGCACAAAGATATGGAGGGTCATCAGTCCCTGAAAACTCCAGGGTACTCACTGAGACTCAGCTTTCATTTATTATTTCTTTGGCTGCTTTTACTATTACTGCCTTCGTATAGTTAAAGAAAGGGGAGGGGAAGGGGTTGAGGAGAAGGTCAGCCTATTGTGCAGCCTCTAGGTCCCGTATATTTGCCCTTCCTGAGTCTGTTTACTCTCTGAATCACTTGACATGCTGCACATTCTTTTAAAAAAAAGGAAAAGAAAAAACCTACATCTTTGCTCAGCAGTCCTCGGTCGCTAGGGTGACACACAGTAACTCTAGCTAAAGGAACTGGTCAAGGACTTTGTTTTTTCTTTCAATATCATAGTCTTTAATAGTGGGGCGGGGGGGGGGGGATGATAATCTACTCAAGTCATGATTTTCACCTTAAAATTAGTTTTTTACTCTGATGGTTATTTTCTTTTAAATCCAATTCAGTCCAGGGTGATTTGTTGAAGAGATTGCTTTGTGAAAGAGGTTATTTTCATTAGCAGTAGAGGATATTTTACTTAGACTCCTTCATTGCCTCAACATCCCCAAGATCCCAATGCCCTGAGACCTCTCTAGAAGCTTCAATGATAACCTTAACTACAGAACCACTTCTAGGATAAAATTAAAATTCCTCTATTTGGCATTCCCAATGTTGATCCAATCTACATTTCTAAACTGATTTAATATTACTCCATCTCACTCATTCTCCAGTCAATATGTCCTATCTATATGGACATTCCTATCCTACCTTTATCATCTCTCCCTCTTGGAATTCCTATGACCTTTCAAGGATTAAATCAAGTGCCATTTCTTAGATGAGAATTTTTTTGTCTATCACAAAGTAGGCCCTCAATAAATATTTGTTCATCTGAATTAATTAAATAGAAAATTATTTAATTGATGAGCTTGCCTCCAAGGACCCTTCATTTTAGTAGAAAAAATATGACATGGTCATTAAAATATTAATAAACACAATTATAGAGAGTTAAGTCTTCAAAGGTAAGGTCATCTACTTTCCTCCTTTTGTGTGAGGTCATGGAATTGTGCATATGAAAGGGATGCTTTTTCACAAAGAAGAATTCAAATTAGCAGAGCCAGAATGGGCCAATGACATCACAGGATAATTTCTAGACTCTTAGGCGAATTGGATTTAAGTGAGGCAGTTACACAGTCATCAGTCTCGCTCTGTCTTCCGAAATCATTGAAGTTCAGTGGTAGGAGGAAAGTCATGATGACTGCTAGTATCCAGAATGCAGTGGATGACCTTGAAGTCTTCAATGGCTGATCAAGCTCTAAGTGCTCCACAGCACCTGCTTCAACTACCTTCTTAGTCATCAGAACAAATTGTTTTCATCCATCTATTCCACTGGGGTAAATCTTCTCATGCATCGGAGAACAGCCTCCACCCCAACTCACTGATGGTTTTGAGACCCCTCAGTTTTCTTCAATCTGCTTAAGCTTATTTGTAGAGATGTTATATAGGGCTGTGACCCCTGTATATACTCCAGCTTCTTGAAGCCACAGGTTAAAGTTGGGTGACAAGTGGACATGAAAGGTAGATGAACAGCCCTGAAAAGGATTTGGCAAACCCTCACACCAAAGATGCTAGTCCTCCCTGAACATCCTATATACTCCACTGGAGATTTAGAAGTACAGGTATAACATGACCAGATCCATAATTAAGAAAATTACTATTTTTGCTTTTTTGTAAATAGACTACTGAAAAAGTAAGGTCCTGTGACTATGATACAAATATAGTTTTAGGGAAGTGGCCAAGAGAAAATGTTCTTAGATATAGTTTAATTGGTTATCATAGCTACATCTTGTCATTTCCACCATTCCTTCAGATATCAATATTGAAGGTTCTAGGTAGAAGGTAAAATAATCAAACACACCTATGATATATCAGGTATAGAAAATGCTTCAGCTAAATCAGGTAAGTCTCAAAGATAGAATGAGTAGAAGAATATATATAACAATACATGAACAGAGGAACAAACCTGGAGTCCCTTCAGTTTATGATGACAAGCCTTGTCTGTAGCTCTATCTGACTTGTGTCCTCATTTTCTCCACCAACTCTTATCTATGCACCACTTTATTGAGGAGAATCTCAAAGATAGATTTGCTCTGCTCTACTCATCCAGTTCTCTTTAGCTCCCTGTTTTATTGGAGAGTTCAATGGAAGTAGAATTGCCATTATCTCCATGTATTCATTGATTTCCACGAACAGCATGTGATAGAGACCTTGCCAGGGAGTGTCTAGTATATGGTTTCTCAATTTATACATATACTGCATATATTGTATACTTCCAGAATACTCCTGAATTATATAAAAGATACTGGTTTAAGAAAACACATACTGGAAAAATAAATTATTTAAAACTTAATGACCATACTGAAGCAACAAAGGCAAGTTATTATTTTGCTATATCAATCTATATATCTTGCACAAGAGCTAAAGATGGATAATTAACTGGGACCAGAGAAGAAGCAAGAGGAGATTGTGGGAGGGAATTGAAAAATTCAGTTCTACACAGTTCTTTCAGTGAATTGTAAAAAAAAAAGAACTAAAAATTCTTTTCAATAAACTGGTCATTGTCACAAAGGTCATGTCTCTCACTTTAATAGTCTGTCCATAGTGATCTGAGAACAACATAATCTCCTTAGAGTAAAAATTGCAAATTACTCAGAGCAATTGACGAAGGGGAGTATGAGAGACACGAAGAGGTCACCCTATATTATCAGTGCTGACTTTTGTGAGAAAAGAATTAAAAAATACATTATCAAAAATATATCCATGTTCATATGTTCACACACATATATATTATATATATATACACACATACACATACATACACACAGAGAATGATGTCTGAAAAGTCTTAGTATATATTTTTAAGTTATTAAAGTTATTGAGACTGAAAACTGAGCTAAAACTTTTTGGACACCCTGTATATGTCTGGAAAAGGAAAGAAATCTAGTCAAGTGCTAGTAGGAGGGGGTCAGTAGTTTAATAGTCAGAATACTCCATTGGTATTCCTCAAATACTAAAAGAATAAAAGAGGGGGCTCTGAGAAATTCACTATGTAAGATTTATTGGAAAATAAAGATAGAACTGAGAGAATAGGGAGCCACAATCTGCAGTACTAGAAGACATATGGACATATGCATACTGTTCCAATCTCAAAGCTTTCAAAGTATTCATATAAGGATCCCGATTATGGAACCCACAAAGTGCTTCTCTAATGGCTCATTGTGGTCTGTACTGCTGGTAGGAAATACCTGCCTTGATGAGATCACAGATCTATCATAGCTCTAAAAGACCAGGAATTATGCACCTCATTGTTCAATCTGAAACATATGTTCTGTTTATGAGGGATGTGAAATGATGGGTATTTATGCTTCAGTCATTTGAATGCTCCAGATACTATAATGGGTCAAAGATGTTAAGAGTGTGGTATTGGAAAAAAGCATGGAGATGGAAAGGTACTTCCTCCAAAAATACATACCTTCTCATGCTGTGAGACTGGAGTGTATGTTTTCCACACACCCTCCTTGGAAGATATACTCAAAGAACTGGTGAACTATCCACCAGGTTTTTTTTGTTTAAATTCTATGACATATTTAAGGGGCAGGATGAAATGTGCATATTTTTATATGCAGCCATTAGGGAATTTGCTTTTCTTGACTTTTTGTTTTTTTCTTTTATTTACCTTTTTCCCACTGGGGTAAGGTGTAGGAGGAAGAGAAAATAGATTTATTTTAATTATTTAAAAATAGAGAGGTGGAAAGTTGAAATGTCACATGCACTTTCAGATGAAATCATCGTATTATTAGCTTTACTTAGCCTTTTTACTTTGTTACAAAAGATTTCTCATGAAATGGGAGTATTCTACAAATGATTGCAATACATCAATAAAACTAAAATAAAACCACATATGAATATAAGTACACTACTCAGCCTCACCATGTGTTATTTATCCATCTTGCTGGGTGGTACAATGAATAAAGAGCTTGGACATGGAGGCAGGAAGAACTGAGTTCCATTTAACCTCAGACTCTTTCTAGTTGCGTGACTCTGGACAAGTCACTTAACCCTTTGTGTCTCAGTTTCTTCATCTGTAAATAAGGATAATAATAGTACCTATCTCTCAGTGTAGTTATGATGGCAAAAATAATAAAATATTCATAAAGCATTTCACAAATTTTAAAGTGTAGCATCAAAGCTAATTATATTACTGCTGCTGCTGCTGCTGCAACCATTATCACTGCCACTATTACCACCACCACTACTACTAGTATTATATAACTGGACTGCCTCTTTTTTGATTATACATTTCCTGGTTTAAATATTTTATAATTTTGTCACATGAATGAAAAAGAAAATGAAAAATTTTCAGCAAAGAGAACAAACAACAGGAAATTTATTGCACAAACAAAATATATCTATTTGGGAAAACTTTTCTTAGAGGTGAGAGTTGCAGAGTTCAGAACTGGAAGGGACGTAATGTTACCCAGTACAAACCATACCAGACTAAGAATTCACTCTGCAACTTTATCCCAGTGTTGCCTGAAGATGTCTAGAAGGACAATGAACCATGCTTTTGTGTAGGTCTCCTCATTAGATAATTTTCTTTGACATCAAGCCTCCATTGCATTGTGACTTCCTCTCAACAGCCTAGTTTTACTGATCACAATTCTGTTATATCAGTCTTTCAAATACTTGAAGAAATACATCATGTCTCCTCTAAGTCTTCTCTTTTCTTATCTAAATTTCCTGAGTCCCTTCAACCCATTGCCATATGACTGATGAATCATATGACCGCTCTCATCTGGATCATTTCTACCTTTTCAATTTTATTGCTGTTCAGTCATTTCAGTCCTTCCAATTTGGGGTTTTCTTGGCAAAGAGTACTGGAGTGGCTTACCATTTCCTTCTTAAGCTCATTTTACAGATGAAGAAACTGAGACAAACAGGTTTAGATAACTTGCTCAAGGTCACACAGCTAGGAACATCTGAAACTAAATCTGAATTCAAGTTTTCCTGACTCCAGGCTTGGCACTCCATCTATTGTGCCCCATCTTATTAATACTCTTCCTAAAATATGTTGCTTTAAACTGAAAATAATTCTTAAGATAGTTTCTGACCAAAATAAAGTACAGGACTATCTCTTCTCTAGTTTTGGACACCATCTGTGATCTAATGTATTATTAAAGCTTATTAGCTTTTGTGACTGCTGTAATACACTATTGATTCATGTTGAACTTGAAGATAATAAAAGTCATAGTTCTTCCTTCACCCATCTCTAATAAATGGTGTTTTAACCTTATACTTTCCTTCCTTGTATTTGGAAAGTTGATTTTTATAATGCAAGAGTAAGACTTTATATTTATCCTCTATTAAGCATTATCTTATTCATAGTAACAGTCTAGTTTGAGTTTATTCTGGTATGACTTGCTTTTCATAAAGCTGCCTTATTGCTTTCTGAACATTACTTCTTTTCCTAGATATTGGCAAGCATTGCTTTAATAATGCACTTCAGATATTACTGAATCTTGTCTTGTTAACTATCCTTCCTAGATTTATGTCATCTGCCAACTTGACAAGAACACCCCTTCCCAAAGGGTTAATAATAATATGAAGCTACATGAGCTCAATGTCAGATCTTTGAAACACTGTAGTCAAAACTTCTTTCTGAGTTTACTGGGGGTGGGGGGGCATGCTGGAAGGAGCTTTCACAGGCTTTTAAACACTGGCTGTTAAAATTTCAGTATGAGCATTTACATCTCAGAAAGTGACAAACATCATAAACTAGTACTTGATTTATAGTTTTGCTAATTTTCTGGAAGAAAGATAGAGAAAGTATTTATGATGTAAATTAAACTTAAAAAAATTGTACTTTTTTAAAAGACACATTTGTAAAACATTTACTAGTGAATTTCTGCTTTGTTTGAGGATGGAAATAGTCTTCTTTGTGAGTTCAAATCTGACCTCAGATATTTATTAGCTGTGTGACCCCGAACAAGTCACTTAATCCTCAACCTCAGTTTTCTCATCTGTAAAATGGACTGGAAAAGTGACTTTTGCCTAGAAAACCCCAAATAGGGTCATGAAGACTTGAACACAGCAAAATACCAAAACAGTAGCAAACTGCTTCAGACTTATTAATGAATATTCTTCTGGTACTTCCATCTAAATAGTTCTAAATCAGTATCCTGTTGTCTATCAAACTCAAGACCTGAAGTCTGTTCCAGATTAAAAAAAAAGTATTTTCAGAACTTATTTATTTATTTTTGCCATTCTTTTATTTTTAAATTTTGAGTTCTAAGTCTTTCCCTCCCTCACATTCCTTTTCCCATTCACTTAGAGTAATAAAATACCAATTATACTTGTGAAATCATGCAAAAAATTTCCATATTATCCATTTTAAAGCAAGAAACAAAGTAAGAACATTAAACTTCAATTTGCATTCAGACCTCATCAGTTCTTTCTAGAAAAGAATAGTATTTTTTAACCATGAGTCCTTTGAAATTGTCTTAGATCATTTTTATTGATTAGAGTAGCCAAGTCTTTCACAGTTGATCATCCTTACAACAACACTGTTACAATGGTCTGATTTTGTTCACTTTACTTTTAGAGAAGTTAATGCATCATGTTTTTTGAAACCATCTCCTTTTCATTTCCTAGTACAAAAGTTCTATATTACAATCATATTTCACAACTTATTCATTATTCTTCATCTCCTCAATTTCTAAATATTTATTACCACTAAAAGAATTGCTATAATTTTTAACATATAGGTCTTTTTTTTTCCTTTTTATGATCTCCTTGGGATATAGACCTAGTAGTGGTATTGCTAGGTCAAAGGATATGTGCAGTTTTATATCCCCTTTGGGTATAGTTCCAAATTGTTCTCTAGCATGGTTGGTTGAACCTATTCACTGTTCCATCAATAATTTATTAATGTACTTATTCTTCCTTCATCCCTTCTAGGATTTGCCATTTTTAATGTGTGAGATGGCATCTCAGAGTTGTTTTAATATGCTTTTCTCTAATCAATAGAGCAATTTTTCATATAATAATAGAAAGCTTTGATTCCTTCTGAAAGCTAGATCCTCAGATCATTTTCAATTGTAGAATATTTCTTACTTTTAAAACTTTTAGTATTATGTACATAGTATATATTTAAGAATTGAGAATTGTATCAGGAAAACTTTTTGATTACTACATTGTCTATGGTTTCTTTTTAGCAGAATGTAATTTCCCTGATTATTTCTTTTAATTTGGTATATTTTTGCTTTTAATTTGTCTAAGATCATGATTGCTATCATTACCATTTTTATTTAGGATGAAGAATGTTTGATTTTGTTCTAATCCTTTATTTTCATTTTGTGTGTCTTTCCGTTGGATTCTGATTTGTAATCCATTCTGCTATCTGCTCCTGTTTTATAGGTGAACTCATCCCATTCATATTCAGTTATACTTATTAACTATTATTTCCTTCCATTTCATTTTTTGATTTTTATTTCTCTTTTTATCATGTCCCTTTTTCATTTTTAACCATGGGCCATCTTTAATCTGCCTTCCCTTTTATCATTTTCCCATTCTTTTTTATTATCCCCTTCCCCTCTTATCTTCCTACTTGGTAAGTTAGATTTCTATACACAACTAAGTGTGTATATATTCATTCTTCTCTCTTTGAATCAATTCTAATAAAAGTGAGGTTCAAGCACTGTCTACTATCCCCTCACCCTGATGTTCTCTTCAATATAAAAGTTCTTCCTTGTGTGTTTTTTTACATAAGAAACTTATCTCTATTCTAACTTTCCTTTTCCCCTTCTCCCAGGGCATCCTTATTTCTGACTCCTTCATTTTTCTTTGTGATCATTTCAGTGTAATAGACTGACACCTTTGCCCTCTATGTAAATTCCTTTTAAATCCCTAATAACAGTAAAGCTCTTAGGAATTACATGTATCATTTTCCCATTTGGAATATTAACAGTTTAATTTAAGTTCCTTTTGGTTACTCCTTCATATTTACCTTTTATAGCTTCTCTTCAGTTTTGTATTTGAAAGTCACATTTTCTATTCAGCTCTGACCTTTTCTTTAGGAATGTTTGAAAGTCCTCTAGAACATTAAATGTCCATATCTATCTACTCTACATCCCCAAGGATAGTATTCAGTTTTGTTGTGTAGATTATTCTTGGTTGTAATCCTAGCTCCTTTGTCTTCTGTAATATATTCCAAATCCTCCACTCCTGTGGAAGTTGATCACTCTTGTTTGATACTAACTGTGACTCCACAATTTTAATTCTTTTTTCTGACTGCCAAAAGTATTTTTTCTTCTATCTGGGTACTCTGGTACAAATAATTTTTTTTTTGTCTTAGAACTGAGACAAAGGTCCCAATTTCTCTTCACACTTCATCTGTGAACCAGTTGGGCAGTAGAGTTGCCAATCAACACCAGCTCTACCCAGTGCTAGCAAAGGATTCTTTGTAATATTTTTCTGATCAATTCTCTGACAATTTTACTATGTCTGTGGGTTAGTTCTTGACAACATAATATAAATTTTAGATTTGTGGATAGAAATGACCTGGCTCCAAATCTTACTTTTACTGTTTTGGTTAACTTTCGAATCCTTAGTTCTATCATTTATAAAATGAGGGGATGAGATTAGATGATATTTAAAATGCTAACTTTAAAAAAACCATGGAAATATATATTTGTCATGGGTAAAAGTGATGGAAAATTTTTCCTCTGTGGTTGTCATTTTCCAACAAGGTATTCTTCTATTGATTTCTATAATCATGTTATAATAATTATATGTACTTTGTTCAACCTCTTTCTACTGAAAAAAAGTCAAAAAATAGATTAAGTCCTATCATCAAATAGTTGCATCTGACAACTTAACAGAAAGATCAGAAAAGCTCTTATGTTTCATGTGCTGAGATCTGAATAGCAATTAGCTAACAACAGGAATAAAAAGATATGGGGTTCTAATAGGAAGCATTTTATTGAAAATGAGACAAAGTAGTAAAAAAAAAAAACTTCAGACCCATAAGACTAAAGAGCACACTATTGTTCCTTTCCATGACTATTTGCCAAAGCTAAATGCAATTTGTCAACTGCATAAAAATATTTAATAAGCAGCCAATGAAAGAGCAAAAACATTTTTTCAATAGTCATTCACTTTCAGAAAAATCTACTTTTCCTTAATATTGTGTTGTCTTCCCATCTGATGTCCTTTCCTAGGAAGATAGTATTCTGCAAAGAATACTATACCTAGCTTCAACATCCACTTCTGATACTGGGTGCATGACCTTGGACAAGTCCTCATTCTCCTTATGCTTTAGTTTCCTCATCTGTAAAATAAAGGGATGGGGTTAGATGGCTTCTGAAGATATTTGCTTCACTAAATCTATTATCCTTCTTAATCTTATTAGCATTTTGAATCAACAACTTTTTTTCTTCTCTCTATTCAAATAAGATGATGTTTGTTAAGGGGTTACCACAGGTACATAGTAGATACTAGAAAATATTTTCTTTCCTTCCCCTTCCCCCATTTTCACTTCTGCCCCTTATTTGTACTCCATGCTAAAGAAGATCCTCCTTCACTTTAAAAAAATAGTCTTTCTCTACATCTCAGGGTTTGCTTTTAATTCCATGATCTTTTAGTACTGTTTTTATAAGAATAATTATATACGGGGGCAGCTAGGTGCTGCAGTGGATAGAGCACCAGCCCTGTAGTCAGGAGGACCTGAGCTCAAATACAGCCTCAGCCACTTAATAATTACCTAGCTGTGTGACCTTGGGCAAGTCATTTAACCCCATTGCCTTGCCAAAAAAAAAGAATAATTATGTACAATGAATGGTAGGTGGAGAGAGGTGGATAGAACAAATAGCAATATTTGACAATTAAACACAGACTTCTATGAATTAGAGGGGAAAAAAATGGTGGTCTCCTGTATCTGATACATGGTTTTGTGATGTTTGACCTGGACAAGTTGACTATTGCCCCTTATTCTAGACCCTTCTTTACATCTGTAATGTGCCAGGGTGAGAAGAGAGCCCTAGGTATACAAACTTTCTTCCAATGAACCAACCCATGTCATGTACACTAAAAGTGTGAAATTCTTTGGATTGGCTGCTTGTTCCTGGCAAACCTGTGAGTCTAATACCTTTAGTTTTTTCTTCCACAGGAACAGAGATCAACTACTAAAGACTGACCTGTCACAATTACTTGAGCCTATCTGACTGTTGTAAAAGGAAGTCAAAGCACATCATTCCAGTAGGATTGTGAACATATTATATCTTTGTCCTTCTTTAGGTTTCCTAAGTCAATGGGAGCTTTGTAAGTATAAAGAAAAGAGAATTGCTTGTATTGTATTATATTTTTTGGCTCAAGTAACCTTGGTTTAAGTTTTAATCTTCTGCCCTCATCCATATTCTTCCTGGATTCTACCAGCTTTAGTATACTAGCATTCTGTTTCTTCCATTTCAATTAGAAAATACTTCAGATATTTATGTATTGACAGTAGAAATTGGCAAGTCCCCAAGTTTTTCAGTGATGCAATAGTAAATTCATTAATTTTAGATGATTTTGGCTTTGTTTTAGGGTCAGCAGCTTTTTTGAGCTTAATGTTGGGAAGATTAGTAGAAGGAAATGAGGATATAAAGAAGAAACTGTAAGGGAGGATTGAACCCTGCAATTTTGCTAGCCAGATTAATTTTTGTGGATCTAACAGGTTTTGAAATATATTTTCAAGATTAATGAAAGCAGTTAACGTATTGGTATTGCATTGACATTGTTTTATTTTACTAGAATGTACTTACTATCCAAGGAGGTTCATGTGGACATATTTTGCTCTTTCAAATCTTTTTTTTTTCCCCCCTTTTGCTTCAAGGAAGTTATCTTTGGCCTGGAGTGAATGAAACACAGAGCCCAAAAGACACAGTTAAATTGGACCTGAAATGAAAATTCATGGCCCTCTAGCGAATTTTGAATGGAGAAAAATGCTGTTGTCTTGTTCTGATCCCAGCAGAATCCTCTGACTTTTTGTTTCTATTTTCTGTTTAGTCTCCTGGTTAGAAAGTGATGAATTAGGAATTTAAATCATATCCATTTAATTGGACTAGAATTTTAGAGTCATAAAACTTGGAATCTCCTTCCTGTTGGTCAATGATTCAAATTTGGCCAAATGTGGTAGTAATCAAGCTTCAGTGACTGAACTGAAATCAAATGCGATAATAGTTTCCCTGTAGCATCCAAATGGTTATGCCACAAACCCCATATTGCCTGCTGTCAACAACTGGGACCATGCCAGTTGGCAGACTTGACTGAAAAGGAAAAGATCAAGTGAACATAGAGATAGCACTAATTTCTCTTTCACCCACAGGGCCAGCCCTTTCTTCCAGAGAGAACCAGTGCAGAACAGCATAGCTACTGGAGAAAGCTGGTATAGCCTGCACAAAGACCTCTGAAGGATTCTAGCTCTCATCAGGGCTTCCAAGTAAATAAGGTCTAATTATTTTTCTTTATTTTTATGTTTCTTCAAGGCAAATGGGTTAAGTGGCTTGCCCAAGGCCACACAGCTAGGTAATTATTAAGTGTCTGAGACTGGATTTGAACCCAGGTACTCCTGACTCCAGGGCCGTTGCTTTATCCACTGTGCCACCTAGCTGCCCCTATAAGGTCTAATCATAAGGACAGCAACTGAAGTGCTAGCCTTCTCATCATTGCCCTTTGAGATAGAGAAATCCTCCAAGATTTGTAGAAAGGATTGAAAGGGACTCCATCTTTTAACTGAGGTTCAAAGAGTTAGTCATTTGCCAGAGGCCAAACATCTGGTAAGTGACAGGATTAGTATTTAAATAATAATAGCTTATATTTACATTTTTTTTAATTAGAAGCAAGGAGGGCACAAGTAGTAAAGGGGCAGATTTAGTACTAATAGAAGGAAAAGTTTCCTAACAACTGTTGTTATTGAGTTCTGTCTGAATCTTCCTGACCCATAGTGGGGTTTTAGGTGGCTTACCATTTCCTTCTCCAGAACATTTTTCAGATGAGGAAACTGAGACTAAAAAGTGTCTAAGGTCAGATTTGAACTCTGAAAGGTCAATCTTCCTGACTCTAGGCCCAGTATTCTATCCACTGCTCCACCAAGCTGTCCTCCTGACAATTAGAGGAAGCCAATAATAAAAGATCTGCTTCTAGAAGAAGCAGCTGGAAGTTTTCACAGAAGGACTCTTCTGGCTACTTGTGGAAATATGGGTAGAATTCTTGTTTTGACTATTGGTTGTTATTGCTGTTCAGTTATTCATTTGTGTCCTACTCTTTAAGACCCTATGGGAGTCAAGTCCTTCTAACTCGCACTATCATTTGAAGTCTATCCAGGTTCATATTCACTGTTTCCATGATACTCTCTATTCATCTTATCCTCTGCTTTCAATCTCTCCCAGGATCAAGGTCTTTTCCAGTGAGTCCCGTCTTCTCATTATATAGCCAAAGTATTTGAACTTCAGTATTTGACCTTCCATTGAACAGGCTGAATTAATTTCTTTAAGTATTGGCTTATTTGACTTCCTTGCTGTCCAAGGGACTCTTCAAAATCTTCTCCAATACCACAGTTTGAAAGCATTAATTCTGTGGCACTCAGCTTTCCCTATAGTCTGAATCTCAGTCATACATTTCTACTGGAAATATCATAGCTTTGACTATATAGACCTTGGCAAAGTAATGACTGCTTTGTAGTATGTAGCCAAGATTAACCATAGCTTTCCTTTCTTGGAGCAAGCATCTTTTAATTTTAGGACTTCAGTCACCATTTATGGTGATCTTTCAGCCCACTAATAGAAAATTCAAAACTGCTTCTATTTCTTTTTTCTCTCTATTTGCTAGGAAGTGATGAGACCAGGTGCCAAGATCTTGGGTTTTTTTTTTATGTTAAACTTCAAGTCAGCTTTTACACTCTTTCATCTTTGTCAAGTCTTAATTCTTCTTCACTTTCTGTCATCAGAGTGTTATCATTTACATATCTGAGATTATTGATATTTCTCTCAGCAACTTTAATTCCAGCTTTTGATTCATCCACTCTGGCATTTCACATGATGTGTTATGCATATGTTAAATAAGAAAGGTGTCAATATACAGCCTTGTTATACTGTTTCAATCTTAAACCAATCAGCTGTTTTACATTTGGTTCTAACTGTTGCTTCTTGGCCCACCTACAGGTTCCTCAGGAGACAAATAAGATTATCAGGTACTTCCATCTCTTTGAGGAGTTACTAAATTTTGTTGTGATTCACACTGTCAAATAGTTTAGAAAAGTCAATGAAGCAGAAATAAATGCTGTGTTTTGTTTTGTTTTTCCTCCTGAAATTCTCATGCTTTCTCCATAATCCAGTGAAAATTGGCAATCTGGTCTCTAGTTCCTTTGCCTCTTTATAAACCAGCCTGCTCTTCTTTGGTTCACATGTTACTGAAGCCTAGCATGCAGAATTTTAACATAAGCTTTCTAGCAGGTGAAATGAGAGCAATTGTACAATAATTTGAATCCTCCTTGACATTTCCCTTCTTTAGGATTGGAATAAACTGGTCTTTTCCAAATCAAGTTTATGTGTCCAAAATGCCTTTGAGTACAGTATTTTAAAGGTATCATCTTCTAAGATTTTGAAAAGCTCAGTTGGAATTCTGTCACCTCCACTAACTTTAATTCTTGCAGTGCTTCCTAAAGTCCACTTGACTTCATTTTCCAGGATTTCTGACTCTGGGTCAGTAATCTTACCATATGTTATGGTAGTGTTAAGATATTTCTTGAATGGTTCTTTTGTATATTCTTTTTATATATAACTTGGATTTTAATTAGAGGAAAGATTAGGGACTTTCCAAATTGAAAGGAGAACAGAAAGGTGCAATTCCCTTTGAAAGCTTTTTTGTGATATGATTAGTTTATTAATTTATTTTTATTTATTTACACATTACTGAAATAGTCTTGTTGTAAGAAGAAACATTATCACTCCTGCCCCCACAAATACAGAAAAAACCTCATTAAAAACAAAGTGATAGAAAGAGGAAAAAAATATTATACTTCAGTCTGTGTTCAGATACTATCAGTTCTGTCTATGGGATGGATAGTATTCTTTATCACAAGTCCATCAGAGAAGTTACTTCCATATTTTTTCCCACAGTTGCATTTGCTGATTGTATTGCCCTCCATCTATTCACCACTCCCAGTTATTCTATTCTCTCTCCTTTCACTTCATTCCTCCTTAAAAATGTGTTATGGGACAACTGAGTGACTCAGCAGAAAAAGCACCAGCCCAAATCCCACCCCAGAAACCCAACAATCACCCAGCTGTATGGTCTTGGGTTGGCCACCCAATCTACCTTTTTTGCAAAAAGCAAAAAAAAAGTGTATTGAATCTGACTATACTCTCCCACAATCTACCCTCTTCTCTGTCACCTACTCCCCCTCCACTCTTCCTATCCCCTTTCTCACACCCCATTCCTCTCCTTTTCCTTCTAGGGTAAGCTGAATTACTATACCCTATTAATTCCGAATCTTGTTTCCTCTGTGAGAATTTTCCATTGAGAATAAAGACTCACTCAGTCCTACTCACCTTCCCCCCCCTTTTACTTTATTGCAAAAGCTTTTTTCTTGACTATTTTATGTGAAATATCTTAACCCATTCTCTCTCTTTTTCCTGTCTCTCAGTATATTCCTTTTTTCATTCATTGACTCCATCTTTATATTATATTATACTTTCATATTCAGTTCTCTCTTGCCCTTGTCTAAATATATTCCTTCTAACTGCTCTATTATTTGAGATGGTTCTTATGAGTTATCAGTATCATCTTCCCATGCAGTAATATAAGCAGTTTAGCATCATTAAATTCCTCATAATTTATATTTCTCATCTTCCCTCTCTATGCTTCTCCTGAGTTCTGTTTTTGGAGATCAAATTTTCTGTTCAGCTCTAGCTATTTCAACAGGAAAGTTTGAAATTCCCCAATTTCATGAATACCCATCTTTTATGTTGAAAGAGCATATTTGGTTTTGCTGGCTAGTTGATTCTTGGTTGCTTTCCAAGATCTTTTGCTTTCTGGAATATTATATGTAGATACTGCTATGTCCGGGGTAATTTTGAATGCACAGTCATGACATTTGAATTGTTTCTATATGGCTTATTGCAATATTTTCTGTTTGACTTTGTAGTTCTGGGATTTGGCTCTAATACTGGAAAATTTTTGATCTCTTTCAGGAGGGATTGGTGGATTCCCTCAATTTCCATTTTATACTCTTTTCTAAGATATCAGGGCAATTTTCCTGTAGAAATGCTTTTTTAATAAAAATTTTATTTGTTTTCTAATTATATACAATAGTAGTTTCTACCTATCATTTTTGTAAGGCTTTGAATTTTACAATTTTCCCCCACCCTCATTATTCACCCCCCCCCCACAGAAGACAATCTGATAATCTTTACATTGTTTCCATGCTATGCATTGATCAAAATTGAATGTTTTGAGAGAAAAAATATTCTTGAGGAAGAAATAAAATATTAGAGATAAGAATATTATCTAGTACTTATGACTTTTTTTTAAATGAAGCTAATAATCTTTGGTCTTTGTTTTAATTCTACAATTCTTTCTCTGGATTCAGATGATATTCTCAGTCACAGATACCCTAAAATTTCCCTGATTATTGCATTGATGGAATGAGCAAGTCCATTAAGGGTGATCATAACCCTCATGTTGCTGTTGGAGTATGCAATGTTCTTCTGGTTCTGGTCATCTCTCAGCATCAATTCATGCAAGTCTTTCCAGACTTCTCTGAAATCCCATCTCTCCTGATTTCTAATATTCCATAATATACATATACCACAATTTGTTTAGTGATTCCCAAATTAATGGACATCCCCTCTATTTCCAACTCTTTGCCACTACAAGCAGAGCTTAATATGAATATTTTTGTACAAGTGATATTTTTACCCTTTTTCAATTATCTCCTCAGTAGAGTTATTGCTGAATCAACATGTACATGTTTATTGCCCTTTGAGCATAATTCCAAATTGCTCTCCAGAAAGATTGGATGAGTTCACAGCTCCACCAACAATGCATTCCTTTCCCAGATTCCCACATCCTTTCCAACATTGATCATTGTCCTTTCTGGTCACATAGGCCAATTTGAGAGATGTGAAGACATGTTTTAATTTGCATTTCTCATATCAGTAATGATTTAGAGCAATTTTTTCATATGACTATAGATAGGTTTGATTTCCTTATCTGCAAATTGCCTTTGCATATCCTTTGGCTATTTGTCAAATGGGGCATGAATTTTGTTTTTATAAATTTGACTCAGTTGTATTTTAGAAGTGAGTCCTTTGCCAGAAAGACTAGTAGTAAAAATTGTTTCCCAATTTTCTACATTTCTTTTGATCTTGGTTACAGTGGTTTTGTTTATGCAAAAGCATTTTAATTTAATGTAATCAAAATTATCCAGTTTGCTTTTTATGATGTCCTCTATCTCTTCTTGGATCATAAACTACTCCCCTTTCCATAAGACCTGTAAACTACTCTTTGTCCTCCTAGTTTGCTTATAGTATTGTCCTCCATGTCTAAATCCTGTACCCATTTTGATCTTATCTTGGTATAGGGTTTGAGATGTTGGTGTAATCCAAGTTTCTGCCATACTATCTTCCAATTTTCCCAATAGATTTCATCAAAGAGTGAGTTCCTATATCAGAAGAGGATTCTTTGGGTTTATCAAACAACAGATTACTATAATCATTTCCTGCTGTCTTTTTTGCATCTAATCTATTACAGTGATCTACTACTCTATTTCTTAACTGTACCAGTCAGTTTTGATGACTGATGCTTTATAATATAATTTTAGATATAGTAATACTATACCACTTTCTTTTGCATTTCTTTTTCATTTAATTTCTTGATATTCTTGACTTTTTGTTTCTCCATATAAATTTAATTACAATTTCTTGAAGCTCATTAAAGTAATTTTTTTGGAAGTCTGATTGGCATGGCACTAAATAAGTAGCTTAATTTAGGCAGAATTGTCATTTTATTATGTTAGCTTGTCCTATCCATGAGCAGTTGCTATTTACCCAGTTATTTAAATTTGATTTTATTTGTATGAAAAGTGTTATATAGTTGTTTTCATAGACTTTCTGAGTCTACCTTGGTAGGTTGACTCCCAAGTATTTATGCTGTCTGAAGTTATTTCAAATTGGATTTCTTTTTCAAATTCTTGCTGCTGTGTCTTGCTAGTAATATATAGAAATGCTGATGATTTATATGGCTTTATTTTATATCCTGTGACTTTGCTAAAGATGCTAATTGTTTACAGTAGTTTTTAAGATGATTTTTTAGGGTTCTCTAGATAGACCATCATGTCATCTGCAAAGAGTGAGAGTTTTGTTTCTTCCTTCCTTGTCCCAGGAATAGCAGAGACCTTGATAATCTCCCCCTAACTTCTTACCTTCCAAGGGCTGAGCAGTCTGGGAGCAGTTACCAGCAGTTCTTTGCTGGGTGGCACAATATGCCTGCTTACATTTCCTGGGACTGAGGTTGCCCCAAGGGCTATGGCTGTGCTGAGATACATGCTGACCTGAGTTTCATGCTCAATCTGGCTGATCTTCGAAGTTGTGTTTGGTGATCCCTGGGTTGGGAGGTCTGGAAACAGTTTCTGCTTCCAGGAACTGGAGCCTCCCCCCCATCCCCCCAGGGATCAAGGCAACCAGAGGGCTGTTCCTGGAAGACTGGAACTTGTTCAATCCAGTGCAGCATGATCCTGGCTGCACTGTTGCATCTTCTGACCCTGGTGGAAGAGCCTTCCCACAGATCTTCCAAGTTGGAGAATTGTTTCACTGGGTCTTTCTGTGGGTTCTACCTCTCAAAAAGTTAGTTAAGAGTCAGAATTTTAAGATTTTTGGAGTATTTTGGAAGAGATTTTCTGGGAAATCCTGCCCTCAAGCTGCCATATTGCCTCTGGCCCTCCTTTTTGTACTTTCCCCCACCTTTTCTTAACCTCTTCTGCTTGTGTTAAATCCCTAAGAGTTTTGTTTTTTATCATGCCCATTAATATCTCTAATTTTATGGAAGAAATCTCTTGTCTTTCTCATTTTGTTATTTACTTCTATTTCTTTGCAGTCATTTCAGAAAACCTTTTTATCTCTCCTTGATATTTTCTGATTTCTGTATTCATTTAGGTATATCTTTTATCTTTGATTTAAGTTTTATTTTCCTTCTTTCCTTAGCTATTTGTAAAGTTTACTTTCTTGCTCTTCTTTTTCTTTGGAATTTTTTTTGTACAGCCATTTCCTGTGCAGTATTGGGTTCCTGTACAGTTCTTCAGGCACTATATCTACTCAATTTATTCCATTAAATCTAGTCATCATCTCTAATTTGTAATAATAAGCATTACTATTTAGATCAGATCTTTGTAGTGTTGTAGTTTTCCTTACTTTGTTCAATTTAAGTCTGAATTTTGCAATAAGAAGTTTATGATCTGTCCCATAGTCAGCTCCAGGTCTTATTTTAACTGACCATATAGAGCTTTTTCACCTTTGACTGCAAAGTATATAATCAATATATTTTCTACATTGACCATTTGGTGAAGTCCATTGTAGAGTAGTCTTTTGGATTGTTGAAATAGTGTTTATGATAAAAAATTCAATTAATCTCTGCCTTGCTTCATTTTGCCTTGCAAAACTTAACTCCCATGTATTTTTATTTTCCTGCTTTAGCATTCTGATCTATGATGCATATGAAACCTCTGGAGGGTGTTAACTTTCTAAAAGGTGTTGTTGGCATGGGTAAGTTTAGATAAATTATTTATTCAGAACAGCTATTTGCAAGGGAGTGTACTGGAAATACAAATAAAAGCAAAATGAAAGACAGTTCCCCGAGTAGCTTAAGGTAGGTGGTGGGGTGGGGAGGGAAGATGACAGAGCAGAAAATTGAATAGGAGTGAGTGAGGAGAAAAGTACCCCACAGGAGCAAACTGGAAGAGGGCTCTGTAAAGTCAGGAGCTAAGATGGGTTAAAAGTATGCAGGGCTAGTGTGCATGTTTCCTCATGCAGAAGAGTTAACATTGCAGAGAAAGGCAAAAGCTAAATAAAAGTCATAGGTCTCTGATGTACTTTTTAATTCTGATATTTTATTAGTCTGAGGAAGGTAGTACATGTATTTTTTGTTTTGTTTTACAGAGGCAGAAATCAAGACTAAGAGAACTAAAGATGATTTCTCTATAAGAACATACTTAATGAATGTCAGAGTAGGGATTTAAACCCATGCTGTGTGATTCTAGGACTATTACTTTCTTTTACATCATGTAATTGTCAATGGAAATGGAACTTGAAGGCAGATCTGACTTCATTTGTTGTTGAAATCAAGTCATTTTTTCCGTCATATACGTCTTCATTACCCCATTTGGGTTTTCTTGTCAAGGATACTATAGATAGGGACATTTGGTGGGGCATTAACAAACTGGAGAATACTTTAAGGGTGTTCAGTAAGGATTATGACAAAACTATGGATGAAGTCCCACCAATAAATCAACAAACAATTAAAGCACCTAATATGTGTTATGCACTACACTAAAAACTGAGAACATAAAGGCAAAAATGAAATCATTCCTAGCTTCAAAGAGATTATGATTAAAGAGTTTATTAGGAAGGCACCCACATATTTACAGCCACATAAATATAACTTTGGTGCATAGGCACTAGAAGTAGGGAATTAGGGATTACTTAGAGAATCCCCCCCCCCAATTCTGAACTTTGAGGAAATGAGAAGTTTTAAGACCTGGAAGTAAGGAAGAAGAGCATTTTAGTCATTGAAAAATGACTGGGTTTTTTTGAGAGCTTATTTGTTTGTTTATTTGGCTAACACAGAGCAAAGAGATGGGACATGCAATACTAATAATGAAGACCAGTATTTCAATGACAGAGAAATTTATATTTGATATTAGAGATAATAGGGAAGACCCTGAAATTTACTGAGAAGTATGAGACTATATCTATACTTTAGGAAAATAACTCTGACAGTTATGTGAAGGATGGATTGGAGTCGGGAAAGATTTGAGGGAGGGAGATGATTTAGGAGATTTTGCAAGAGTTCAGAACAGAGATGATGATGAAGGACTGAATTAAGGTAGAAAAAGAAATATATTTAAGAGATGTTGATGAGGTTGAAAAGAGATTTCTAAACTAATTGGATATAAGAGATAAGACTGACAAGTCAAGGAAGACCCTGAGACTGTGAACCTGGGTTACTAGACAGATGGTTATAGAAACAAGGAAGCTTAGAAGAGGGGTCAGGTTTAGAGAGAAAAAGACAATGAGCATGAAAGATTGATTTCACGAACTGTGAATATTTAGCTTAGAGATGAGATGACTTAAGGAGGATTTGATAATTGTCTTCCTGTACTAGAAGCATTATAATTTGAGACTGGTCTCTACTTAGCTCTCAAATTCAAAATGATGAACAATGGGTAGAAATCTGTGCTTGATTTAAGTTTTGCTAACAATTAGACCTGTCCCAAAATGAATTCTTTTCCCAGTGGGTCTCAAATCACTAGGATCTGCATAAGTACTTGTCAGGAAAGGTATGGGCTGGGGGGATTATGTATGAATTATGGGTGTGAGAAGACACATCCTAATATTCTTTCCAACTGTGAAATTCTATGATTCTGTGAAGCTGACTGGCAAATCTTCATTTCATTCATGTTTAATTTTGATTAGCAAAATATTTTGGAAACTTTTAGAAAGCCTCCAGACAAGTGGGGTTACAGTTTCAAAAGAGGGGGGAAACCTTTTCACATAAATAAATATGTGAAATTTATTTGACAGTTAATATAACTTTCTACATCATCACATATAATAACCTAATGAAGCAAAGTTGATCAATGAATAATAAATTTATTCTATTTTATTTTGCCTCCTAGAACTTTAAGATTTCCTTGATGGTAGCATTGTTTGCTGAGAAATAAAATACTTTCTTCTTGACTTTTCTGATTTGAAAAACAATGAAAATCTGGAGTAAAAAAGTTAACATTGTGTTCTACGGTTCAATGAAGCAAAAGATTCATACCTTTGGACATGTTTTCAAGTTTTTCCTTAGTATTCTAAGGAATCCTGTCAAATATATAAACTATTTACATGCTAGCTACTCTCTAGAGTAATCATTTTTCATGTTTTGACTTACTTAAAAGTGCAATTCAGATAACATGATAGTACCTTTATGTTGTAGAAAAGGCTATAACATGGTGGAGAAGTAAAGATGGATAGAAATGAAAACTTTCTTTACCGGGAACTCTTAACATGGTTTTCTGATTGAAAAAAATGATTCCATTATAACTGTTTTTCTTTGTAATCATTTACATTTTATTTTATGCATTAAAAAGAACATTATTCTGCAAGGATTGTCTATATAGGCTTTATCTGTCTGCAAAATGGGTCCACAGCATTAAAAAAGAGTCCCTAAACTATCCCTTTGGGCAGTGCTGCTGATGGTGGTAGACATGCCATCTGGAAGCAATTTGACTGGCTGAATTCTGATCCTGACTTTTACTCAGGCCTTGCTCTGTGAACTCCTGGCTCTTCTGTTTTGGTGAAGGATAATGATCTTCATTTCATGTCATATAACAGATTTATAGAAGGATATAGCAGGAAGGATTTTTTTCTAATTATATTCATATAATGTACAAATTTTAATCTTAAAGTCAAGATGCTTTATTGCATAAAATAGACATTTGAATCATCCATATATATTTATATAGGAGGCAACTAAGTGGCATAGTAATCAGAGCATTGAACTTGGCATCAGGGAAACTAGTTCAAATCTTCTCTTTGATTTATCATCCCTGTTTCATTTACCTTATCTATAAAATGGGAATATTTATAGTATTTACTACATAAGGTTGTTCTGAAAAAATGAGTTAACATGTGTGAAATATTTTACAAATTTTAAAGTACTATATAAGTAAATGCTATTATTATAACAAGGACATCTGGATGGTGCATAGAACAACAGACCAGGATTCAGGAAGACATCTTTTTTTACTTCAAATCTGGCCTCAGATACTTATCAACTATGGTCACCTTACGCAAGTCACCTGCCTCAGTTTCCTAAACTATAAAATGAGCTGGAAAAGAAAATGACAAAATTCTCTAGTATTTTTGCAAAGAAAACTGCAGAATAAGTAAATTTTGCTTTTTTTGCATGTAACTGGAGTAAAATAAATAAATAAATAAAAAATGAAAATATGCTAATTTAATAACTAAAAAAAAGGGAACAAATGGGGTCATGAAGAGTCAAACACAACTGGAAAAAACCTCCACACCAATTATGATAACATATTATATATATATGTTTGTGAATTTGCATGTACCTGCATATATACACATAGTGTATGATACATAGGACAAACTTAATAAATGTTTATTGATTATAGAATTAAATGTATATTCATGTATATGTTTATGTAAATGCTACTATATGTACTTTTTAAGGCATCTTCAAATAGTCATATAAACACATGCACATTATATTGTACATACAACAAATAGGTATATCAACATAAATGTATGTATATATATGTATAATACATTTAGATATATTCATATGCATAGGTATCATATGTGTATATAGGTATAAAAGAATGTATATGTATGACTATGGAGTTGTATATTCACAATGCCTATATACAATGGAAACATATATACACATGCATAATAACACATGTTTACATTTAAATATATTCTCATGCCTAGACATATAGCCACATACACATACATGCATGCATACTCTTCCTGAAACCACATTATGCTCTTGATCCTATATACTATCTAACTGCCATACATATAGGCACACAGATATGCATGCACATTTACACACATGACTTCTAGTTTTGTTCTTTTCCTTCACATAGAATCTGCTTTCAGTCTTGATTTAGGCCTCCCTACCATTTTGCTTTCTCTGGACTTCTAATTGAATTCCCCAATTACCTTCTACTCCCAACCTTTACATATTGCCTTGCTTCCATTTCCCTTCGCTCCTGTTTCTTAGTGTTCCAAATACCTAGCTTCTTATCATTATGTGGGTTTTACCTTTTGACTGACAACTCTGACTGATTAGAAGGGATACCAGGCAGCTATGTGGTGTAATGAATAGAACTTTGGAATTGGAGTGAGGAAGATCTGATCTGACTTCCCAACTAGCCTCAGAAACTTACTAGCACCTGCTAAGTTCTAGACCCTATGCTAAGTACTACAATTAAATTTATATTATTTTCAGGGTATTAAAGGTAGTAGAGATACAAAACTAAAAAGGGAATCAGTCTTTACCCTTATATTACTCTTATATATAGCTTATATTACAACAGGGGGAATTAGCCATTTAAATACAGGATTTCCAAAAATCAAAGCATAGTTTTAAGCTATTAGGGAAAGAAAAAGGAAAAGCACTTATATTGCACCTACTATTTGCCAGTTACTAGGTGAAGCACTTTACAAATATTATCATATCTTACATTTTTTAATCTTTAATTTTTATGAAATAGGCACATGGCAGTCTTGAAGACTAAGGCACTAGTGAGTGTAGGCACCAAGAAGCTTCTCAATATTATTAAAGGTTACTTGAGTTGGATTTTGAAGTACATCAAGTATTCAAATAAAGGGAGGTGAGGAGAGAGAGATCATTGCAAGTTATGGGAGATAGCTAACTACAGGACTTAGACTTATACTATTAAAAATAAAACACTCTGTCCTTATAGACTTGGGTGTTTTTGTTAGAGACCTCATTCTTGATTCCCATGACTCTTTATTGCTCTAAGTCTTTACCATAGAGACTGCCAGACTTCTCCAAGACTGGGTCTCTCATTTTTTCTCCAATTAAAAAAACCTTTCTGGTATCCTAAACAAACTTACATAAGTAAGGACAACAAAAGAAAACCATACCAGGGACTCTTCCTTGTGCCTATGTACTTCACTACCTTTATGTGGTTAGTATGTCTTAAATAAAACCTTTTTAAAACTTTCAGCTTTCTTACCTTCATAAACATATAGAGGCACATTGGCAGGAGACTGAATGTTGTGTAAGGGGAATGGTAAATGGAAAGGTCATTGGTGCTGGAATATGTGTAGAGGGTGAATAATATGACATAAGTTTGGAATGATTAGTTGTAGCAATTTATAGAACAATTTAAAAGGGAGGAGTTTGTAGTTGATCAAGACCTCTAGAGGTACTGGAGAACTATGGAATCTTCTTGAATAGGGTAATGACATGACCAAACCTATACCTTCAGAACATTAAGATCAGCACAAGGTATCAGCATAATGGAAAGAATATTTGGATTTATAATCATAGGACCAAGAAGCAAATCCTGGCTACACCACTATAGGTGGAGTGATTTCAGGCAAATCATATAACCCTGCTGGATCTCAGTTTCCTTACCTGCAATGTGAGGGATTGAATTAAATCTCTGAGATTCCTTCCAGTTCCTTCTGTATTATTTAATACCACAGTGAGGTAAATATTTATCTGAAATTATGGATGATACAAATAATTTCAACAAATAAATACTCCTTTGATTATCTCTTTTGAATTAGCAATAGCATCAATTGCTTATGATAATTTACTTTTTAGACAGGTAAATCTTTCCCTTAATTCTGGAAGGGAAGTTTGAATTGATTTTCTTCATATCTGACCATAGACCTTAAGAGGCATTGTAAGTTATTCTTTTTAGAATAAAATTAATCAAGCCTTTTGTATTCCAAATTTCATGTCATTGTTAGGTGCCAGAATGTAAGTGTTTACAGCTATACTAGAGATACATAAGACCACTTATTTCTCACTGTACACAGATAACTCCACCTACTGACCCTTGATATTACAGTATAATATGTTACTCCATCCCTCAGGAATGGAACTAACTTGGCTCTCATTTCCCACAAATTGCCATTTCCCACAAACTTCCTTTGGCTTGTCGTCTGGGTGATACATAGTACACTAAGGAAATATGCCAGAATTCTTGTTACCAGGGCCCCTGCTCTAGCCCCAGGGAGTTTTTGGGTCATTAATTATGAAAACACTGAGGCCCAATGAAGCAGATCGCTGGTCCCCTATAGAACAAGAATACATGCAGACCCAAAGACCTTCCATAGCCATTATTGGGCTTGCATTTTGCGGAATTTTCAACTGATTTAAAAGATAGATTCATCTTTTCCAGAAAACTCAACTTTCCCTTTATAAGAGCCAATGGGGATGGGACTGATTGGTTAGCTCTGAATTGTCTAGGATAAAAGGCCAATATAGCATAGAAATGAGAACTTGATCCAACAGTTACCACAAAACTGTTTTAGATAGCATGATAAAAATGTTTTGGTCTTTATACCTTCCTGAAAAACCTGTTTATTCTGAACTTCATGAATTGTATGCTTACCTAATTCCCTATGAATAGGGAAATGACCAGCTTATTCTGCCTGCCCTATTCTTGGACCTCTTCTATAGTCAAAGTCCATTATAACCCTATGCTTAGATAAGTATAATGGTCCCTAATATTGTACACATTGGCAACCACATTGTGAGATTATCAGCTAGGGTGGATGTAGCTCCTCTCAGCTGTACAGTGATCAAGGACAATCTAGAGAGACCTGTTATGGAAAATACCATCCACATACAGAGTAAAAAAAGTATGGAGTCTCAATGTAGAGCAAAGCAAACTATGATCACTTTTTAAAACTTCTTTTATGTTTTTTCTTTCTCCTTCATGGTTTTTTCCCTTTTAGTTCTAATTCCTCTTTCACAACATGACTAATATGGAAATAGGTTAAACGCTATTGTTCATGTACAACTTTTACCAGATTGTTTGTTGCCATGGAGAGGAGTGAGAGAAGTGAGAGTGGTAGAAAAACAGGGAACTCAAAAACTTGCAAATGAATGAATGTGGAAAACTACCTTTGCCTGTAATTGGAAAAAAAAAATAATAAAGAAGAAACAGAAGGAAAAAAATGGGTCACGTATCTGTTCTCTGTAAGTGGTCCCACTTACTATTACTTTACTAAGATTGAATCCATTGTTTTGAACTGGCATCAGAAAAACTGAGGTCAAATCTAATATCAGACAGTAAACAGATATGTGACCCCAGACAAGACACTTGGCCTCTATTTGCCTACTTTCCTCATTTGTAAAATAAGGATAATAATAGCAGCTTCCCTTATAAAGGTGTTGTAGTGATGGTAAAATGAGATCATCTGCAAAGAGCTGCTTCTTAGAGCCAGTTCTTTCTATTTTAAACTTTCTTTTTATCCATCAAATAATACTAATAAAAAAATAGTAGCTTTCTTATAATGTCTACTACATCCCAGGCATTGTGTTAAGTGTTTTACAAATATTTTCTCATTATATCCTCATAATCACTATGGGGGGGAGTTGCTTTTAACATCCCATCTAATAGCTGAGGAAAATGGGGCAAATTGACTTGGCCTCAGGTCACAGTGCTATTAAGTATCTAAGTGATATCTGAATTCTAGGCTTCCTGATTCCAGGCCCAGCACTTGAGCCCCTTGATCCACTCTCCTATTTCTATCTTCCTAATGGATGTGTCCACTTTTATGCTGTGTCTTAATCAAGATGTCTTTTTTCACCTTCTTTCATCATTCTCCAGAGAGTACCCTCCTTCTCTCCTTAGTGAGAATATTTAATTCAAACTTTGACATAACTGTGCTAGAAATATTTGAAGTCAGCAATTATATTCTCCCATTTCTTCTGTGGAGGCTAAATATAGTTTTAAACAGTGTTCATATGAAATGATTTTGAGTTTCCTTACCATTCTGATCACTGTCTTCTAGACTTTGTTAAGTACTTCTGTAAAATGCAAGAATATTATTTCTATAACTCTCCTTGTTCTACCAGGCTAATAACCCTGTTAGAAATGGAAAGGCAATAGTGTGGAATGACTTTTAAGTCAATTCTGCAAATATTTATTAAGTATCTACTAAGTGCAAGGAACTGTTATAGGTGCTATATGCAGAAAAATGGAAAAGTTCCTGTCCACAAGGAGTTTATATTCTATTTTATATATTTATATACTTTATATATACACAGGGAAGGGGACATGTAACATTGCACTCATAAGTAAATTTTAGGCTTTTTTCTCAATAAGCCCTTAGTGATCACATCTTTCCTAAATGTTCTGGGTCATCATCATCCCATGCCATCCATTTTCTAACTTCTATTTCTCTTCAGAATCTATGGTCTCACCCCTGGTGCCTGAACTCTGAATGTTAAGAATTTTACCTTTTCTTATTGTCTTCTCAGGCCCACTTTACCATTTCTCAGTTATGTTCATACTGTGCTGCCACCAAGAGCAGCTCTGATCTTGTCTTCTCTCTGTCTCCTGCCATCCTTTCCAGCTCAATACCACCATTCCTCATAAGGTCATATCAACAAATTATTCTATTCCCTCATTCACTAATATCTCTGAATTCCCTGTTCAAAACATTTCCTCTTTGGCTACCACTTCCCAATGTGAGTGTTTTTCCAAAGTGTAATGTAAGGTCTTTAAAGATAGAGGCCATTCTGCTTACATTTGTCCCCAATGTTTAAGAAAAAGGGTCACATAATAATTACCTAATTAAAATGTTCTTATTCATTCAAAGCATCCCTTTAATAATATATTCCAGAATTTTGCTGAACCAGACAGAAAACGATCTATGGGATCTATTTCTTCCTTTTTTAAAAATTGAATTATTAGTTTGCTCATGGTCTTGTAGTGCCTCTTTTTTGCTAAAATTCCTTAATGATCATGAACAGAGAGATATTCAGCAATGCTATTTTGAAATTCTTACTGGTATTCTAGATCATTTCTCAACTAAGTCAGGTGATTTGAATTCAATGAAGTCAGTTGGATGAAACCACTGTGAATTTGGTTCTTGGGTGGGTGGGTGGGGGCGGGAAATAGAACAATGAAAGTAAAAATGGCAAGGAGCTTCCCTTCCAGGTAAGGAAATTCAAGGGCATGACCAGTTGAATGGAAAACAAAAATTAGAGGACTATTATCTAACTCAAAACCTTGCAACTCCACTACAGAATACTCAAAGATTGAGTTTATAGATCTTGCTTTTCCTTTGATTTTATCCTATATCCACTCTCTCCTGTGGCCTTCAATTCCACAATCTCTCTACCTAATTCTTGATTTTGACTTGTCTGCGTGAAGAAACTTCTTTTTACCTTTGCAGAAATGTCTCAACTATATACCTCCCTGTTTTAGTTTTCTAAACTGGTGATTTCCATTTATTTGTAGCTCCAAATGGACCCTGATCTAAGACAGGATGGAGTAGAAGAAAGAATACTGTACTTAGATTTTCTTTTTTCTATCAGATTTTTAGTTCCTTCTCAATCCCTTTTTCTCTGAAGAGAATTTTTTATGATAGAGAAGACAGAGACATGGCTCCATTTATGACAATTGTCTTTAGTAAGCAATGACTTTACTGGGAAAACTGTATTTGTTAGAAATAGGATAGTATTTTTCATACATAATGGAAGTCTGTAAGATGACTGATTTGAGAGCTTATCGTGCATATTTGTGCCTGAAAACCTAGGAAGTTTCCTTCTTTCTGGTTGGTGGTGCTCCATCCTATGCATCCTTCTATCCATCTATGTCCATAAATATTTTTTGCTACTCCCTTTAACAATGTATATTGGTATCTTCTCTGTGACACATAGCTTTTGAAAGTTACCTGGGGATGTTGCCACTTGTCCAAGATCACACAATCAGCATATGTCAGAAGCAAGACATGAGCCCAGGTCTTTCACACTCTGAGACAAGTTCTCATTGACTATCAAATGCTGCCTGCCTTTCTTAAACCCATTTAAAGTTGGTTTAAGATCAATATATTGGCTTTTTCTTTTACAGGGGTTAAGCCCTGACAACTTGGTAACCTAGTGGATAGAGTTCCATGTCCTGAATCAGGAAAACTCAATTCATGAGTCCAAATTTGGCCTCAGACACTTAGTAGTTATGTGACCTTGAGCAAGTTACTTAATCTTGCTTGTCTCATTTATCTCATTTTTAAAATGAGCTGGAGAAGGAAAGAACAAACCCCTCCTGTATCTTTGTCAAGAAAACCCCAAATGGGATCATGACTGAAATTAATGAACAACAAAATCTCTTTTGGTTAGTCAACTTCCATCTTTGTGGGAACAACAAATTTCTTTATATCTCTAAGTCTCAGTTTTCTCATCTATTTGACCAAATGGGCATTAATGTCCCTATTTTATAGAGAAGTAAATTGGAGTTCATGGTGATGAAGTGATGCACCCATGCTCTCTCAGCTAGTAAGTCTTTGTGTCTTTAGGTCTAGTACTCTACCATGCTTCTCTGTCTCTTTGGGTCATTTCCAGATGTAATCTATGGTCCTGCGAGATGGTTATGCTTTCTTTAGCTAAACTCTGTGCTAATAAACACTGGATCAGTCATTATATTGCGATGTCCTGTTAACAACTTCACAAAGATCTAAGAAATAGTAATAGGAGCTTATTTCCTCTATCATCGAGAGAAGAAGAAAGGTGTCACAGCTTTCATATGTGTGTGTCACTACACATCTGGCCCAAAACCAGTGGGAAGACTGCTAATAATTAAAGAAATGAGAAGAGGAGTACAGATATGATACACATACACACACACACACACACACACACACACACACACACACAAAAGAGGTCTGGTAAGCGACAGGGGAAGGGAATGAATAGAAAGAACAAGACTGGAAAGTGAAAAAAAAGGAGTGAGGACCACATGAAGCAATCTGTTTCTGGAACTGAAAATCCTTGATAGAGGTCTCAGTGGATAATCAATCTACTCATAAAGGGCAGATATCCTAGGCACAAATATCACTCCTTTCCATCTTAAATTTAGAAGAATTCAGCCTTGCTGGAACAGGGATTTTCTCATTATCACCAGTATGACTTAAATACATTTTCAGATATTATTAGGAAGCAAGTGAAGTTCAGTTTCTCAGAGCCCCTCACTATGGTCACAATTTTGATTAATCTAGATAAATTCTAACAACCCATTTCAGCTTACAGAAATTTTGGAGATCTCAAGTTGTTTACAGCTGGATGCTAATCCAAAAAAGAAAAAAGAAAAAAAAACCCAAACCCAATGCCCAAACCTCTCACCCTTTGACTTCCTGTAGGTCCAGATTATTGTAACATTTGAATATGTGCCCTGGGAAGTCTATATCATTATCACTATTTTTATTTCGATGTATTGTTATGCAGTTTATATTTTTTGTAAAGGTTCTGAACTATGGCAGACTTTCAGCTACATTAACACAATGAAGGAGGCAGGGAGGGGACAGGAGGCAAAGCCATGTGGTCTCTGCTAAAGAGAGAGCTATTTGAACATAGGCAAGTCTATTACCTCAGAAATACCCTCCCTTGTGTCACGCTGGTGGAGTTGTTTTTCTTAGACTATGGCTCAGAGAATCCACAAAGTGTAAAAAACACGAATATAATCTGGAATGTAAAAACCAACCAACAGTCACTTTCTCCACCTGGCTTTAATTTCAGAGGCTAAAAAAAAGGGGATTCAGTTGCATTTTTTCTTATTAGGCTGTTTTTGTTTTTACATTTCTCCTCATTAGAAGCTAATATGAACCCCTAAGGATGTAGCAAATGGAGTGAAAGTCAGGTCATTTTTATAGTGCCCTCCTGCCTACACTTCTCTTTCTGTTTCCTTCAGTATCACTCAGATTCTGTCTTTGTCTTTCTCTGTTCCCTTCCTCCATTCCACATCTCCAAACTTTCTGACCCTTAACCTTTTCCCTCCTCCTCCAAAAGCAATTTTATAGGATGTGTATTTTCTTGGCAGTCTTAGTGGAGCTCTTAGTACTGATCTTGTCAGAAATCTAGGGTGTATTTCTGTCTTTAGAGAAGATTCAAAGAAGATTGCTCTAGGTGACAAAAACTACAGGGGAAAGTGACTGGAATTAGGTCATTTTAATTCAGAGGTGGAGAAAGCTATTTCCCCTTGCAGTTGGCAAGTAGCTGGCTATGCCAAGGGATTTTCATGTTCATGCCTGGAACTTTATTTTTATGTGATGCTCTCCTTCTATTAAATAAAGACATAGGATCTTTGGGTGCTGGCTCCCCTCCACTGCTGCCTCTATGATCTAAGAATCTCCAGTTGAAGACATTGATGAGCAAATGTTAAGGAGTCACTTTTCCTTGTTTTAGTTAAGAACTCATGGAGTGTGCTCGTTGAGACTTTAAGTGTATGTTAAAAAATTATTTCCCCTCACTATTCTGTTCAAAAGTTGTTAGATCAAACCCCTCCAATCTCCATTAAGTTGGAGGAAGACTTTTTTTTTCCTGGTTTGGGAAAGGGCTGAGTTTGGGAAAAGGTGATTTTTGACTTGGTAAATTAGCTAACAATTTCTTTGTTGCCTAATCAATTGACCCCTCTTCTCTCACTCCATTGTCCTTGTACTTTTATATAAAAGGAGGTACACGAACATTCACATATACAACACACACACACACACACACACACACACACACACACACACATTCATTCCCTAGATCGAGTACAAATAACTCTTGAGTAAAAAGTTATTGTTGTTTGTCCTTCATTTTCAAAGAGGACCAGTGACATCATAGGTATCATCTTGACTTGTGCATGAACTGAATTAAAGTGAAGCAGAATTGCACAAAGTTATTAGCTGTCTCTCTTCCTGAGTCATCAAAGTCAAGTGGCAGCACAAAAGGTAAGACTGGTGGTAATGACTCAAAATTTATTGGAGACCTTGTATTTGATGCCTGCTTATCCTCTTAATACTTCATAGCACTGGTTTCAACTACCTTCATAACTATTGGAACAAATTGTTCCCATCTGTCCATTCTGCCAGAAAACTCTTCACATGCAAGGAGGTACTATTCATTTTGCATGCTACATACAGCTTCTTGGAGTCCAATGAGAACTGATGAATCAGCGACCAAAGGTGAATGCATATACCTGAAAAGGACTCAGTAAGCTCTCCCACCAGAGGTACTAGTCCTCCTTAACACTCCCTTTACCTAAAATTAAAGTCTAGCCAATCTAGGAAAGGGGAATCTATGCTACTAAAGGAATGCCCACCTACTAAATATCTTAATGCAAGAAAAACATTCCTTAATTTCTATATATGCCTTGTAGGTGAAGGTGTCCTGAGTTTAGAGTAGGTACTCTGCTATCCAACCTTGCTTCTACTTGCCTCTCCCTCTTCTAAATTATTGGAGGGGCACTTTAAAGGAAATATGCTCATAAATATGTTACATATATATTAATATATATATATTAATATATATATACATGGCGGTCTCTTACAGCATAGAAATATTCCATTGCATTCATGGATCACCATTTGTTTAGTCTTTCCCTAATAGATTGTCATTTGCTTTGTTTCCAGGTCTTGGCAATTAAAAAATGGTGCTATAGATATTTTAGAGTATATGGAAACTTTCCTCTTATTGTTGATTTCCTTGGGGTATAAGATGACGCATTGCCCTCAAGTAACTTTTAGTCTAGTTTTATTAGTTACTGCTTCACTATTTCTAAACTGACCATTTTCCTCCTCCCTATGTAGGACATATGTTTAAACTGGCATCAATATGTCAAGTCATGCTGCTTTAACTTAAGACAATTTATATCAGCTGCTTTGGGTCAATTAGAGAACTGAAGAAAGAACTTGACAATCTTTTTTTAAAAAGTGATAAATGCTTTACAAGGTATCCAGGCTCCTAGAAAACTTAATTAAAGTTGATGGAGACATGATCAAGAGAAAAAATAATTTGTTCCATATGTCTCCAGTTTTGAAGTGTCTCCCCTCCCTTCCCCTCTCTTCTCCCCTCTCCTCCTCTCTCCTCTGCTCTCCTCTCCTCCCTTGTCCTCACCTGCCCTTTCTTCTCTCCTCCCTTCCCCTCCTCTCCCCTCTCCTCTCTTCTCTTCTCCCCTGTCCTCCACTCTCCTCCCCTCCCCTCCTCTCCCCTCCCCTCTTCTCTCCTTCTCTTCTCTCCCCTCCTTTCCCTCTCTCCTCCTCCTCCTCTTCTTGCTCTTCTTGTTCTTGCTCTTCTTCTTCTTCTTCTTCTTCTTCTTCTTCTTCTTCTTCTTCTTCTTCTCTTCTCTCCCTCTTCTACTATACCCCTGCCCCATGCCTAAATGCCTATGAAAAATATGTAAATTCTATAAGCATCTTTCATTGAAGCAGAATTTGTATGAAGTCATTGCAACAAAAGGCATAACAAGTTGAGAAGGCTTAGCCAGAAGATGTTCAACTTCTTTAACTGGGAATAAAGGAAAGAAATTGCAAAGAGGCAAAGTTAACCTTGTCAAAATAAAGACATTCTTTAAACTAGAGCTATAATAAAGTAGTGTGGAGTGAACTCAGGCAGCTGGATTTTTTGCTTCACAGAAAATCTTCAGTAGAAGCTTAAATAATTTCCTATAAGAAATATCACAGAGGAGAAGATATAGGTAGTGTTTCATGGCCTCTGAGATCCCTTCCAACAATGAAATTCTGTGATTCTCTAAATGATTGAAGTCAACCACTTTAATGTAAAAGGTGCAAAAGACTTATGAGTTTAAAGGGTCCAATGTCATCTATTGAAGTATGCCATAGTATATAGTTGTATATAATAATACCCTTTCTCCATTGGCTAACATATTTTTTCCAGTAAGTGAGCTCTAGACCAGTTTGTAATGCCCCACTCCATTCTATTTTATGCGGGTGACTTTAGACTGATGGAAGGATTCTATTGATGGCTTTTTATGATGACTTTTTGCTTGAGGTGACTCCAGGGCTCTCCCTTTTAGTCCAAATTTCTCCTCAGCAGGTCCATTGGATAAGGCCAAATATCCCACAAAGATTTGGCATAAAGCTATTTTCTTGGGGGGTGGGGAATGGAATTATTATTGCAGCCAGGGCTATAATTTAAAAAAAAAAGCAATCCCTTGTCATCAAAGAAGTTTTATTTTATTGAGAGGAGAGAATATATACTCAGGTAACAGGGAAAAATAATATGAAAAAGGAGACAGTGCTGGCTTCATCTCAGAGGTAGTACTATGACTAAGCTGTGAAGTGGGAAGGAGAAAATGCTTTTCAGGCACAGGGTACTGACTTGTCCAAAGGAACAAAAGTGATAACTCATTGACAGAAGATCCCTAGCACCTTGCACAGGTCTAAACTATGGTATAGGTGATTAATAAAAACTATTGATTGATTAACTGGTTGGTTGACACAGGCAGGATGAAAGTGATTTATATTATTAATACTTACTTCTGCATTAATGAGATCAGTAACAGAGTAGGAAGTAAGATAAAGAGATTATTAGGAAGCTTACTCTTTGTATAGCTCATCTTGTCTTCTTAAAGTATCTCTTGCCCCCAGCCTGCCCTAATGTATTGATGTGGTTATTGTCCACATCTGCCATATTCCCTTCTGATTTAACTATGTCAGTAAGGTCAAGCATTCAGAGATCAATAACTTTGACAACTATCCCTAAGAGTAAAATATTATGGAAGGTATCTTTACTGATTACTGATATACCATAAATGGTATTAATTTCTGTATTGCAGTCAAGGCCATTAATGAGTGCTACTTAAAGAAAAAATCCAACAACAATGACCCTGTAGTGACCCAACATATTCCATTATTGATTCTCAGAATTAAGCTCCAGGGTGTTAATATCATGGAGACCTTATAATATAGTGGGGATATTTGGAAGAGAGAAAGAGGAAAATTAGATATGCCTCTTCTGTTAACTAGTTAGAGGAAATAAGACCATATAATGAATGTCTCTGCCCCTCATCCTCATCTCCTGAGAAATGAAAGGGTTATAATAAATGATTCTCAAATTTTAAGTTTAAAATTTTGTGATACCAGATCATTTAAAATGCTTTGACAATCTCTGACTTTTCATCTTGAAGTGTAGTTAGTCACTTCATGTAAGAACCAACAAACCCTGTTTGACCAAGAAATGTACCATCTGTGCATCCCAAACCACTTATTTGAAGAATCATCTCTTTTGAGTGTCAAGGGTAAAGATCATCTCTATGATCTGAGTATTTGAAAGGAGAATAATGTTGATAACAGTTATCTAGCTTTTAAAAACATCTTATTTTATTGATAAAATTGGTTTATTATTTTAAGCATCCTCCATTATAATGAAGCTTCTTGTGTTCCTATCTTTCTGAATCAAGAAGACTAAGAAGAAGAGAAACCATATTGGAGAGGATTTGCTTCTTGGGTTTAAGCTTAGGAGGCTTTTTTACTTTTAGGGTGAATGTTAAAGGATGATAAGCTCCAAAGGTTTTTAAATCTACCCCAATAGGAAAAACATAGGATTATGGTCATAGAGGGAATACATATCTAGAAGTTGCTAACTCAGAGTCATCTTTGATGATCATAGCTCCCTAGGTTAAAGTCAGAGCAAATACAATCCAGAACAAGCTCTAAGTGTTTCCTCTGTGGCGTTTTTCTCCCAGTGGCCAACCAGGTCCATTTTTAATACAGTTTACAATACCAACTGAATGTCACAAATGCTATACCAGTAACTGCTGTAAAGGGAGGCCATGGGTTGTATGGTTAATGAAAATTCTTCAAGCACTGCTATGCTGGTATTCTTGAAATGAAATTCAGAAATTTCCATGGGTTCAAGATAAGTTCACTTCATAAAGTCTTCATGAAAATTCTCATTCCTTTTCTCTGACCCATGCTGAATTGTTTTATAGTGGAAGGTCAACAGGGTTATATGCTCTCTCTCGTTACAGTAGAAAGCTGCAGTCCTTTGGGGACAAGAGCCTATATACATTTGTGAACTGTCATGTGTGATATGAAAGCAATGTCTTTTAATAGACTTTGACAGAGTTAAGAGCCATTCTATTGTCCCCTTATTTATTAAGCCAGGCTCCCAAAGGAGAACTGTGTATTACAAATGTTCTACCAATGTTATTTTGAACATTCCTCCTCAACTCAGATGCCAGGTGCCATTCTGGTCATTTCTGGCTTCCAGAGTTGAAATGATTTTCTAGTCATAGTTTTGTGATACATTCTCTCTGATTTTTGGAGCAGTTATAAATGTGCACAGCACCCCAATACTACTCTGTTGCTTCATCACAGTGTAGGGGTGATTCTGACTTCTCAAAAGCTGTGTAAGTTTTAGAAAGTCAGACCAAGTCAGCCAGGTTTCAAGTCCAATCCCCAAAATAATCTGAATGCCTATCATTTGAAAATGGCTAATTGCACATCCCCAGAAATCGGTCTAGTAGGAAATGATGGTGATTTTCAATATGACAATAATATATATATCTATAGTTGTTTAACTGAGACAAGGAGGTATTTAAGCCTAATTTAGTGAAGGGATGACCATATGGACACATCATAAATATTCAGAGAAAAGAGTAAGTCCTTAAGTATTTTAAATAAATATAAGCATTTCAAAGAAAAATGTGTCATATCTTCTGTGTCAAAACCAAAACATTAGTCCAGGTCTTGGAATGTGGATGGGGAAAAAAGAATTTAGATTATCATAAAATGATTTAGATAATTTAATGGATAAAATAGATAGATAATTTAGACAATTACTAATCCACATGTTATCCTGGTGGCAGGCAAAGAGCAGTCAATCAAAGACTTTTTATCTCCTTGCCTTATATTACAAGGTTGAACATGGCTGAGTCACTGATGAGCAGAGTCTTTAGAAATGCAATAACCTGTCAGTAAAAATTCTGATGAACTGATCAGTGGTCATGCTAAGAGCTTATACAGTGGTCACAAATGATTTAAACTTTGCTCAAAGAAAGGCTTTGAAATAATTCTAAGTCAGTGCTATTTGTACCTTATGAGACCACAGTCTCATATGGTATTTAAACTGTGGCTTCCTATGAATGCTTAATAAATTTCTCTTTAAAAAGTACCATTGCTAATGTTTACTTAATTTGAAATATTTCCAATGAGGTCACGTAGTTTGTAGTGGAACAAATAACCACAGATTTCCTTTCCTCAATTATATAAGACATATGATTATAGGATATTCATGGTTTCTGTCTTATCATAGTAGCTGTATGGGGTTACCAGGTAGCAAAGGAGACAGGTAATTTTTACTTTGAAGATTAAAGTCTAATTCTATGACACTAATTTCAATACTAGGGTAGTTATCCAAAAGGCCAGTGTGCAATGTCAGTGTCATAATATGTTAATAATAGTGAACTTCAACCAATTAATCATTATACAAAAAGGCTTTACTGCTGCTGTCTTCAGTATATTTTTAAAAAAGGAAATTATTTAAATAAGAAGGGTTTTGTCTTATTTTGTTGTTCTTGTTTGTGTTAATAACTTGTGACTGTATGTTTTCTAAGCCATCCCGTGATTTTGTGTTGATTTCAAGGCCATTTACTTATAAAAAGTTAATAAATTTCATATAGTCTAAAGACTCAGCTAGAGGCCATGTAACAACTACAATTCATTATTAGAAACTCCTTCAAAGAAATTAAATCTTTATTTTGAGAAATATAAACAGAATTGGGACAGAAGAGAACTGCAAATATATCAATGATCTGACAATCTTGAATTCATCATAGACAGAATAACTAGGTATCATAAGCAAAGTTTTTGCTTAGAAGTTTTACTTTCACTCACAAATTGGCTGTCAAAAGTCTAGGTAATGGATATGACATAATGCTTTGTACCCCATCTTTTCCACTCACTGGCAGTTAGTGTCTATGTAAACCAAGAAGTTCCTAAGAAGCTTTGTTGCAACACAGATTGACATTACTAGATAGTTCTAAGTAGCTATTGAAAATATAATTCCTCTCAATAAATTTTAGATAAACACTTAAAGGCCATTTACTTTTTTTATTTAGCTTTATGTTAGCTGAGGGAAACTATGAAATGTTAATTTGTCTAAAACTTCTTGATATACCCAATATGTGTATCTTTAATAGAAGAATGATTTGGCATTTTATATATGTTAGGAAATACAATGGAAAAGGCTGACTGACTTTAAAAGGCTAATATATGGATATTTTGAAAAAGAAACCTTTATCAAATCAGACAATTTCAAGAGAAACCAAAGCATAGATTACAATTCACTTCAATGAAAAACACCTGAGTGAAATCTGGGTTGTTTTAGAAAAGAACTTTGTCTTCTATTCAGGGATACAGACCCAAAGCTCTATGGCCAATTGAAATCACAATCTATAGCCATCCTTATGATAATAAAATTGTTCTGTTTCAGTAATATAATATTATCTACAAAGTATCCTCCTAGAAAAATTCAGAATTTGAAATTCAAATTAGTCATCAGAATTTTATATATATAATTTTTTATGTTTGTTTTTTTTTTTTTTGCAAGGCAAATGGGGTTAAGTGGCTTGCCCAAGGCCACACAGCTAGGTAATTATTAAGTGTCTGAGGCCAGATTTGAACTCAGGTACTCCTGACTCCAGTTCTGGTGCTCTATCCACTTCACCACCTAGCTGCCACAGAATTATATATTTTTTAAAGCACAAAATCCTGGTTACACTTTCAAATACAAAATATTGGGGATACTGTTTCATTAAAAATTTACAAGTGGGGCAACACATGAACGACCAGTATTAGGTTTAAAAGAATGATGCTAGAATGAGTATCTTCCATGCTTCTTATTATCCTTTAAGACTCATCTCAAAATTAAGAGAAGGAAGACAGGAAGAAGGAAAGTTATGGTTTCTAGAGGATGAAAAGTGATATAACAGAATATTTTTAAGGATCAAGACTAGTTTCTCAAAGTATTCATATAAAACATTGCAAGTTAAATAGTTCAATAGAAAAGTATTATTTTTAGTCATTGGGCATAAAAGTAGGAAAACAATAAAGAAATATACTAGCCTCTTTAGTAAAATGGTTCTAAAGAGTAAAAACAAAATTAATTTTACACAATGACTTGTGATCATAATTAAAACTATATATAGTATATATATATATATATATATATATATATATATATATACATATGAAGAAAACTTTTACATAGCTAAGTAAATAATGATGATGATGATGTTTGTTTTTCATTTTCAAAGAAGACCATGACATCAGGGAGGTGATATCATCACAAGTAAGTAAAGTCACCAGCTTCACTTTCTCCTCCAGAGCCATCTGGGTCCAGTGCTCAGATATGAATCAGGACAACTGGAAATAGCCCTTAGGATATGAGGCAATCAAGGTTAGGTGACTTGCCTAAGGTTGCACAATTAGTGAGTGTCAAGTGTCTGAGGCCAAATTTGAACTCAAATTCTGACTCCAGGGCTAGTGCTCTATCCACTGAACCATCTAGCTGCTCCAACTACATAATGCCTCAACTATTGTATGGGTGTTAAATTCATTTTTTGGGGTCTTCCTATAGGGAGAATACATTTTTTATCATAGCTTTCCAAATAGACTTTTATATTGGTTTAAACAGACGGGATTTTATTTGTAGACTTCAGACAGTTAATTGCCAATTTAAATGTAAACATTTGAAGTACATGTGAAATTCATAATAGTTTAGTTCTTAAAATGAATATATCATTGATTGTAGCTAATATTTGCCATTTCTTTAAGATTCTCCATGGGAAAATCCCATAATTAACTAATTAACCCTTTGCCATTACAAATTAATTTTTCTACCCAAAACATACTACAATAATTAGAGCAATGAAACTGGTCAAGGTTAAGGGTTAACCTTTATATTTTCTAATAATTAGACTGTTAAAAAGATAGCATTCATTTCCTATTGCCTAATTTGTCTGTGCATATGAAAGATCAGGACACTCATCTTCATGAAATGTGACCACAATTGGCCTATAAACACTGATATGTAGCAGCTTTTATTTGGTTTATTTATAGTGGAATCCATTTTCATTTGCAACTGTTGAAATTTCCGTAGAAAACTGCAAAGCTGGCAGTTAGAACTAGACAAACTATTAATACTTCTGTCCTTCCCACCTACCAAAAAGGGTTTTTAAATGAAATATTCAGCTTTTTTCTTTTTAGGGGTCAGGTGACATTGCAAAATTTGGTTTCAAACATCAAACCACTTATGATTTGCAGAGCTGTCCTGGAATCACTGGGTAAAAGGGGTTCAAATGCACTATGAAGCTTTTTCTCCATATTTAATTCAGGCTGGCTTCTGATTTGTGGGCTAACCACTAAATGGACAGAAGATGTTTCAGGCAAAGTTTCAAATCTGACAAACAAGAGTCTGATCCTTTAAGTAAAATGCCACTAGATATAAATTCAAGTAGACTTGAAGCAAAATACTCCCTTGAATACTGGAGAAGGGTAGTCCATTAGAAGACAGAGTCAAACCTCCAGGGAATAGCAAATGAGGACAGAATGAAAGGGCCTACAGCGCAATCCTCTGTAACTCTGTTAATGAATTGAAGGATGGATGTGTTTGTAATTGTTAAAAATCTATTAGAGGGCATAGTATGGCTTGCTCCTATCTGAAATAAAGGGGCACAAGGAGAGCATGGGCAAATTAAATTGACAGAAAATCTAAAAACCTTTTAAGAGAGTTGCTAATGAGGAGCTGACCAATTCAAGACTGTTTTTTGGGGGTTTTTTTTTCCCTCTCTTTCTACTCTGAGGTAGAGATGCTGATGGACAGGGAAGTAGCTGCAAGGTGGATAGAAATGGGGAAATGTTCAATAATCCATAAAATGGATCCACAGTTTCTCGATGACTGAAAGCTTCCTTTCTTTTTACTTGCTCCTCAGGGAAAAATGAAAGCTTTGAATGGAAGGGGGGGAAAAAAGGATCACCAGATTTATCCCTGGATATTTGATGAAAAAATAATAGATTTATCATGTTATTAAAATCCTGGAAAATTTTTTCAATTCATTGCATTGGATCATAGATTTAGAATAAAAGAGGATATCAGCAGTTATCTAGATCAATTGGTCAACATGGCCAGACTTTCTGAATCCAAATTGCCTGTTTCCATTTTCAGCATATTACCTTCCAAAACCAGCTAGAAATTTCCTTGAAAACCATACCTCAAGACCTAGATCCTACTATTTCTTAAATCTTAAATGTTGTTTAAACAAATCCCATCTCAGCAGCATCAGGACCTTGGCACAAAGATCAGCATTAATGGGCTTGCAGTTTATCAACCACCCATTATTTTTTTTTCCAGTGTGTACTCCACCCTTTCCCTTTTTTTCTTAAATTGTTTAGATTAGGGCTAGTTTATTTCTAACAAATCTGATTTTTACATTCTCCCAGCTTTCCTCCTGACTTCATGCTGTATATTTATTACTTCAAGTCTGCTGAATTATAAAAATACTAAAACATCTTTTCCTTCTGCTCTTGAAATCTTTTTCAGAGGGAGGGGAAATGGGAGAATTTTTTGCAAACTGAGCCTTCTTGGAAGTTACTAAAACCCTGATCTTTAGGAAACAGAATTCATAGGGATGGGTGAAATCCAGATGTGCTTCCAGATTAGGACACATCTTAGGCTATTTTATAAATGTTTGGGTTTCTGTTGAAACCCAAATATATTTTTCCAAAAGGCTTTTCTTTTGCTTAAAAAAAAAAGCCCAACAACTTGTGTGCAATTTGAGGGAAATTTAGTCCATGTGTTTCTGATTCATTTACACTTAACTCATCAAAATAATGTTTGCTGAGAGCTATTGGGTGTCCAAGAGGCCCCTTGATCTTTTCCTTTTCTTAACAAGCTGTCCACCCGCTTGCCTTCCCACCTCCTTTAGAACTAGGAAACTACAACTGGCCCAAACATTTGAGGTCTGTTTAAAACTTGGGACCCAGAAAGATCAAATGAGTTCAAAACACTGGAAAACATGCTCTCCCATCTCTAATAATTACCCTAAGTCTTGAATAATGGATATAAATATATTTTTGACTGATCAGAAATAAACCTCCCAATGTTGCTAAAAACAATTATTTTAATTTAGAATAACTACAATCTTGATGTGATGACTGGCATTGATTCAACAATTCTATTGCAAGATTTGGACAGTGATAAATAATGTTGTCCTCACTTTTCACAGACATTTGCTAGCTCAAGATAATGTAAATAAAGAAAGAAAACCACACATTACAACAACAAAACCCAACAATAACCAAACACTAGGTCAGGCTTTGGAAGACTTCGTAGATGAACACAAATATAAACTACTATATTTAAAGTGGACAAATCTTGAAGGACATATCAAACATTATATAGTCCTGGGAATATTCTTAGGGAGGCAAAAACAGTAAAGCCTGGGCAAAAAAAAAATCCTTAGGTGGATAATAGAAAAATTTTATGGTCCCATAATATTATTAGGGAGTTTTTCATTTTAAAGGTAAAAGAGCTTTTCCCCACCAGCTACTGTTAGAATGGGAAGCGATGCAAAACTCAAAGAGCAAGTAAGGTAGATTGTTGAGTCCCTGGAAACTCCCACAGTACCAGACCTAAGACTTGTTTTGGTCATTTCATGAATGAGTCATTTTCATTCCTGGGTCCTCTAGGAGCCCAGGAATATAGCTGCACACCATGAAGAAATCTTCCTGAGAGACCAACTAGTCCAACCCTTTTATTTCACACATGTAGAAACTGAGGTTATGGAAGATAACATAGATTTGCCATGGTAACATAATAAGTATGAGGCAGACTAAGGATTTGAAATCAGGAGCTCTGGTGTCATATTCATGGTTCTTTCCACTATGCAATACAACTAGCATAATTTTTAATGGAATTAGCTGATAATTTTATAATGCTAACACACTTAGGTCATAAAGAAAATGGAAATCTTTGTGAAGAAGAGGTCTAGAAGTTCTAGAAATTTGCAATCAAGGGACAAATCAAGTAAGAGGAAGAACATTAGAGTAGGAGTTGGATTGTAATGCTAGTTTTCTTCCTTCTTTATAATCTTAAGAAAAAACCAACAATAAAACTTCTGCATTCCTCAGGTTCCTTGTATGAGAAACAGAACTAGGACCTGCAATACCTAACTTAGTTACATAGTTCTTGTGGCATCAAATAAGATAATGAATGAGAAAGAGATCTGAAAAGATAAAAGCACTGTATGAGTGAAAAGAATTATTTTTCCTCTTCTCACCATGATATTAGTTGTCTAAACAAAATAGACTTACAAAGAGAGTAGAGGAGAAAAGAAGATTTCTTATCCTGCTGTGTTCAAAACACAGTTCTATTTAATTGAGTAGGAGGGACCAGAGTTAATTCTCTGGATTTTCCTTGAAGTAAAAGTTTGAATCAAAGGTAAGTCTACCTTATTTTTATGAAAGTGGTAAAGCTAGGGGCTAATGCTAATCAGTCTGGGGCCAACTAGAATCCCTCAGCCAGACATCCTTGATTGAAACAACTGTTCATTCTTAAATCCTTTCAGTTTTGTCCTAGAAGGCTCATAACATTCAGCTGAACTGAATGTTTGAAGCAATGGTTGACCTAGAGTTAAGGACATTGGTGATACTATCTTTGAGGTCCCTGGGTAAATGTTGGTGTTCCAGTCCTGAACTGAGGAAAAGTGATTTAAATAAGAGTTGGAGACACGGATATCATATGGAATGTCTCTGCCAGATTCTTGCAGCTCTTTCCCAGTGACCTTGGCAAAGAAAGATAAGTACTGTTTCAGTAAACCAAAAACATACAGACAAAAAGAAAGGAAAAGTGTGCTAGATTCTTCGTGCTGGGTAAAGGTTACTAGAGACCAAAGGTCTGTTACCCTCGCCTTGATGACTGTCTGGAAGGAGGAAGAGGACTCTCCCTGATTCGACTTGGAGGCCATCTGGGTCTTTAGTGGGACCACGAAGTTGGTACTGTTCCTGCAAATGGAATGTATTTAGTCAGGGCTCAAATTGTTTTTCAGCTGTCTCTAGCACAGTTCAGAGAAGTACTGTACCATTTCTGATGATAATAATTATTGCCTATCCAGTCCACTTTCCTGGATGATAGGGATGTGGAAAATTGCAAAGAATGCTTTTGCATCTCCGTCTTATTTTAATGCTGATGCAAGGTCTAGCAATACAATCACTGTTCTATTGCATGGACAGGCAGTCTCCAACCTGAAAGATAGATGATTTTCAAAAATTCAGTTAAAGGTCATTTGGAAATTGGAGTGCATTTTTTCTAATTGACACAATAGAGGAGGTAAATATCTCAGACTAGTAGTTCACAAGTTTATTTTATTTTTAATGTTGCTAAAATGTTTGTACATTTGCTATATGGATAAAAAGAATGGGAAATAATGGTACAGTTTCAATAACTATATATAATAGTAAATACAAAATTGAATGTGAGCATATTAAATCTATCTTGAATGCTGGTACTTAAGGATAATGTCCTTTCTCTTTTCCTTGGCAGGCTTCTGTACAGTTTACTTCTCTTTTTTCACCTCTTTTCAATGCAAACACACATATACACAAGCCTACACATAAACAAATTACTCATAAGTAGATAGGTATGCACAGAGCATGATTGTTACTTCTCTCATCCCATCACCTCTTTCCCTTCCCCTCCCCAATGAACCTATATACTAAGTTCCTCTTCCTTGCCCTTCCCCCCCACACACACACACTGTTCATATCTACCATACTATTCAGGCACCTCAAATCCTTGCTGCGAATCTCTGTTTCAGATAACTGATTGAAATAAATTTGGATGTGGGCAATTTCTTAATCTCCCCACCCTATGGCTCCTCATTCCACATTTCTGATTGCCTGAAAGGAAAGCCCAAAGGGACACAATAGGTCTGAGGGGCACTTATTTAGTAACTTGTATAGAAGAGAGCCAGAGATAAAGCCACCCATTGATGAAGAGGAAATGATTCTGGCTATTTGAGAAAATCTAGATTCCACTCCTTCCATCTCTCCAGGGCATAGTGAGTTAGCACATAAGATATAAGGAATGGAATGCCTCTATTCCCTAGATTCCTTCAAATTTATTAGTTAAAGAGAGTTAAGTATAGGGAAATGACATCTCCTTTGGTTCATAACCCATTTGGCTTGTAGTCCAAGGTTAAGGACTAATCTAAGAAAAAAACAAATTCTAGTGATTTTTGTGCTTCCTCAAACTGGAATTAGAAATGGAAAGCTGCTTTTTTATATTTCCTTTTCCACCTTTTTCACAGCTTTTTTATATTTCCTTTTCCACCTTTTTCACACACCCACAGTTGAACTTTATTTCCTTCATGTGATTAAGCTAAAATCAGTTATTTTTGCTCTTATGGAAAATGGAAGGTTCATACTGAGGCACTCAAAGCTCAGTGACTGTTCAAGGGCCAGCACAGAGAGACTTTGAAACACAAGGATCTGAAGTGTCTTCAGCTGGCTAAACCGGGCCTGGGAATGGATAAAATAAATGGACATTTTGAGGATTTCAACTCTGCATGGAATTCCCTGAATAAGCTTTTACTTCTGCTATTTTTCTCTTTCCATCCTGTTGTTTTAGATTTTATTGGGGGGAATTAAATGAAAACAGCTACTGGATTATTTTTTTGATCTTTCTTAATCTCTTATCTTTTATTCCCCCCCAACCCACCTCTGTCTTAAGTTCCCACATACACACTTCATTTTCAAATACCTGTAAATACCACTAGTGATTCCTATTCCTATGACCCACCCTTCTTTTAGCTTCCCATAGTTCGATGTCATGGATGTGATTTCCCTTTTCTTAGTATACCAGTATATGCATGTGATTTCCATTCTGCTCACTCATCTGACTTATGATGGAGGTAGAGTCCAGAGATTTTGTTGATATTGCAGTCATCCAAAGAAATTATTGAGGACCCCCAAGATGACTACTGCTATTAATGGGATATAGGGTACTTTAGGAAGAGGAAAGAAAGAGAAGTAGGCAAAAAAAGAGCTATACTACCTGGGCTATATATTTCTTTTAGGACACTTGGTCCATTTAATAGCTTCATCTTATGATTTGGTCCCTGTAATCCATGGTTTTTACCATCATCATCACAATCTTCATTATTATTATTATCAAGGACATAAAATATGCTTTGTTTTTTCATAGTTTTTTGAAGCTCAACTTCTTGTTTCTGACTGCAGGATCCTACCTTTTCTCAGCCTCTCATCTTTCACTCTATTGCGTCCACCTACATTCCTGAATGTTAAATCAGAGTCTTCTATTTCATTCTTTTGGCTTAGAGTTCTTAGTTTTTGATCTGGTCTAAGTCTGACTGTTGCTATATCCTAAACTTCTCTATTGAAAGTATGGTGCACAGGAAATGTGGCTATTTAGTTCCTTCCTTTGGGCCTTCCCTCCACCCTCCACTTATTTGCAAATCTTGGGTCCCATCCCAATGTTTCTGCTTGCTTTGGAATTTTGGAATTATCCTGTTCTGTTCTTACCTCCTAACTCTCTTCTTCTTCCTTACTTTACCAGTGCAGGGCTATATTTGCTAAAGTCGTCCATAAAAGTTTGAATATCCTTAAATCAACTCCCACTTTATTTTTTTATTTTCTTTTTAAATTTATGTTTTTTATTACTAAAATAATCTTGTTGTAAAAGTAAACATAATTCCCCCTCCCTCCACAAAAATTAAAAAAAAATCATGAAAAATAAAGTGAAAGAAAGAGGAAAAAAATGTGCTTCAGTCTGTGTTCAGATACCATCACCTCTGTCTCTGGGGTGGGGTCACATTCTTTATTATAAGTCCATCAGAGAAGTTACTTCCATATTTTTGCCCACAGTTGCTATTGCTGATTGTAATTCCATCCATCCATTCTCCCCACTCCCATTTATTCTATTTTCTCTCTCTTTTCACTCTGTCCCTCTTCAAAAGGGGCAGCTGAGTGGCACAGCAGACAAAGTACCAGCCCTGGGGCCAGGAAACCCCCAGCCAACATCCGACTCCAGTCACCCAGCAACCACCTAGCCCTGTGGTCCTGGGCAGGTCAACCAATCCCATCACCTTGCAAAATACACAAAAAAGGTGTTGTATCTAACTAGCCTCTCCCATGATCTTTCTTCTCCTCTATCACCTACACCCCCCTTTCATCCCCCTTTCTCTTTTCTCCCAATCCCCTTCCTCTCCTTTTTCCTTGAGGATAAGAGAATTCTATATGCTATTAAGTATGTCTGTTATTTCCTCTCTGAGCCAATAAGAATGAAGGTTGCTCATTTTCCCTCTCGTCCTCCCTTTCACTTTATTGCAAAAGCTTTTTCTTGATCTTTTATGTAAAATATCTTAGTCCAATCTATCTCACCTTTCCTTTCTCCCAGTAAATTCCATTTTCCCCCATTGACTCCATCTTTACAGAATATAATGCCTTCATATTCAGCTCTCTCCTGTGCCTTGTCTATATATGCTTCTTATAACTGCTCTATTAAATGAGAAGGTGCATGGGAGCATTATCAATATCATCTTCCCATGCAGGAATACATGGTTCAACATCATTAAATTCCTCATCATTTACCCTTCTCATCCACCCTTTCTATGCTTCACCTGAATGCTGTACTTGAAGATCAAACTTTCTGTTCAGGTCCGGTTGTTTCAATTTTAAATTCCCCTGCTTCACTGAAAATCCATCTTTTCCCCCTGGAAGAGGATGTTTAGTTTTGCTGGGTAGTTGATTTTAAGTTGCATTCCAAGTTCTTTTGCTTTCTGGAATATTATATCCCAAGCCCTCTGAGCCCTTAATGCAGATACTGCCAAGTCCTGTGTAATCCTGAATGTAGCTCCATGATATTTGAATTGTTTCTTTCTAGCTGCTTGTAATACTTTCTCTTTGACTTGGAAGTTCTGGAATTTGGCTAAAATATTACTGGGGTTATTTTAATTTGTTTGTATCACTTTCAGGAGGATATCAGTGGATTCTCTCAATTTTTATTTTACCCTCTGCTTCTAGGATATCAGGGCAATTTTCCTGTAGAAATTCTCTAAAAATGAAGTCAAGGCTCTTTTCTTGATCATGATTTTCAGGTAGCTCAATTCAACTCCCACCTTCACAGCTAAGTTAGATTCCTAAAATTTGGTTACAAATCCTCAGGATTCTAGGAATAATCTGAAGAATGGAGGGAAGTGATTATCTAATGTCATTGTCTTCAATCCCTCACCAATGTTCTAATACCTTCCTGTAAAATAATTTCTACTCCTATGGATCACCTACAAATTATCAGTTGACGATCATTTTGTCATGCATCCTCAAGCAGATTTTGGAGAAGAATTATCTATGCTAAAGTAGTGTGGCAAGAACAGCTAGTTTAAAAAACCAACTATTCCCCAGCTCCCCCCAAAAGTCTAGGACAAACTCTCCCGCAAGTACATACAGAATATAGAGAATATCAGGTTCCAGTTTAGAAATCATGTGACAACTCACATCTCCTAGTGTCTGGAAGTTTTTTCTTTCACTCATACACTCAAATACAATTTTCCTTAATCACGGTGAATCTCTATCCAATTTGTTTTTGACACCCAATGCGAACACAGTCATCAGCAGATCTGATGTTATCACTAGGACAATAATGGGATGTTGGGAAATCCAACACCTTCCAAGAACTTTAAAATGTATAAAGTTTTATTCTGTACAAAGTGGGGATAAGGGTGGGATGAGGAGAATATCTGGCCAAAGTTGGAATAGACCTTCCTTCTCCTCCAATCCAAGACAGTTTCTCTTCAAGGAAATTTAGACTTGCTCTAACCTCTTGATAATTTACTGTCAAAGGTGGAATGACTTGAAAGAATAAATAAGCTATTTGAATACAAAGACTGTCTTTTTTTCTTATTTGCATCCCCAGTTCTAAGCATAGTGTCTGGCACATAGTAGGCACTCAATATTTATTTAGTTCAAAATAAATAATTAACCAATCCTACCCTTACACATATTTTTACCTAGGACAGTTGTACCAGATATTCTAATAGAGAATTCACCATCCAGATAAGAAAATATTTTTTGATATGATAAGGATATAGACCATAAGGAAAACTTGTTTGTTTATCATCAAAATAAAGGAACTTGATGATTCTTTTGCCCCTACTCCCAAATAGAATATATTCATGGGAAGTAGCAGGCAACTATGACATATCTTTCTAATTTAAAGGACCTATCTGTTACATCTGGTTCCTGACATTGGCCCTCTGAAAGTCAGAATTGCTCTCTTTTATCTTATAAACTACACCTTTTAACATTTCATTTTTTTTTTTTAGATTTTTGCAAGGCAAACAGGGTTAAGTGGCTTGCCCAAGGCCACACAGCAAGGTAATTATTAAGTGTCTGAGACAGGATTTGAACCCAGGTACTCCTGACTCCAGGGCCAGTGCTTTATCTACTATGCCACCTAGATGCCTCAACATTTCATTTTTTAAGGCAGCTTGGAGAGAAGAAAATATTTGGGGCTTATATCTCTAGGTCATTTCATGACAGTTCTGGATTAAGGAATAAGATGTTGCCTCATACACTTAAATCTTTGTACTATTCCTTAAACAACTCTAACCAGTTTTCCTGGTGCATAATACAAGATTTTGCTTCTATCTTCCCTGAAAATCATCTTATATTCTCTTATAGAACTTTGCTATTATATATTGACATTCCTAAATTTTGTGCCCATAATACAGGAGATGTCTATAGAATGAAAGATACTTAAAAGTTATGACTAATGTACCTTCTGTTGCCTGAATTGATTTCTGTAAACTAACTGGGCATATTTTTGAAAATACTAATTTCAACAATAATACTTTTACAGAATATTATTATCAAACAAAACAATAAAACAAAGAAAGAACATTAGGTATTCAGTGGAGAAATAATAGTGCCACTGATCCTTGATAATGTTTTAAAATCTCTAATCAATCTCAAATTATGAAATAATCTGTGATATTTTGTTTTAAGACTATAATTTCCAAATAAAATTACCATTGGTCTCATTTTTCCTCTAATCATATATATATATATATATATATATATATAATAAAATAAAAACATATAAAGCATGCATAAAACATAATTTTGGGTAACTTTCTATGGAAAGTTTTATTTATTTTGAGTTTTACAAATTTATCCCTGTTCTGACTTCCCTTACCCCACTCCCCACAGAAGGTAGTCTGTTAGTCTTTACATTGTTTCCATGGTATGCATTAATGTAAGTTGAATGTGATGAGAGAGAAATGATATCCCCAATGAAGAAAAATAAAGTATAAGAGATAGCAAAATTACATAACAAGGTAATGTTATTTTTTTCTAAATTGAGGGTAATAGTCTTTAGTCTTTGTTCAAACTCCACAATTATTTCTCTTGATACAGATTGTATTCTGCATCTCAGTAGTCCAACATTGTCCCTGACTGTTGCACTGATGGAATGAACAAGTTCATCGAGGATGATCATCATGTCCCTGTTGCTGTTAGGGTGTACAATATGTCCCTGGCTCCACTCATCTCAGCCAGTATCAATTCATGCAAATCCTTTCATAATTACCTGAATTCCCATCCCCCTGGCTTTTTTTTTTGGTTAATATGACTTTATACATTACTAAAATATTTTTAAGAGTCAACATAATACCCCCCTCCCCCACAAAAATATGGAACCTCATGAAAAATAAAGATAAAGAGGAAAAAAAATGTGTTTCAGTCTGTATTCTGATTCCATCAGCTGTATCTCTGGGGTGGATTGTATTCTTTTTCATAATTGCATATTTTTCCATATTGCTGTTGCTGATTGTAATTCCCTCCATCCATTCCTCCCCACTATCATATATTATATTTTCTCTTTCCTTTCACTCTGTCCCTCTTCTAAAATGTGCTGTAGGGTAGCTGAGTGGTACAGCAGACAGAACACCAGCCCTGGGGCCAAGAGGCCCCAAGTTCACATGCCACCCCAGAGCCCAGCAACTACCTGGTCCATGGTCCTGGATAGGCCACCCAATCCCAGCACCTTGCAAAAAGTAAAAAAAAGAAAATGTGTTATATCTGACTATTCTCTCCTATGATCTACCTTCTCCTCTATCACCCACATCCCTCCCTTCCCCCTGCCCCTCTTCTCTTCTTTTTAGTCGAGATATCTGTACCCTATTGAGTGTGCATGCTGTTTCCTCTCTGAGCCTTTTCTGATGAGAGTGAAGGTTCTCTCATTTGCCCTTGCATTCCCCCCTTCCATATCATTGCAAAAAATATCTTTTATATGAAATATCTTAGCCTATTCCACCTCTTCTTTCTCTTACTCCCATTAAATTTTCCCTTTAACCATTGACTCCATTTTTACAATATATTATATATTGAAATTCAGCTCTCTCCTGTGCTTCATCTAAAAACACTCCTCCATGTTCTATTAACTGAGAAGGTTCATATGAGTATTATCAGTATAATTTTTCTATGCAGGAATACATGCAGTTCATAATCATTATGTCCCTCATAATTTACCCTTCTTCTCCACTCTCTTTGCTTCACCTGTACTTGAAGGTCAAACTTTCTGTTCAGCTCTGGTCATTTCAAGAGGAACATTTGAAATTCCCTTGTATCATTGAAAGTTCATCTTTTCCCCTGGAAGAGGATGTTCAGTTTTGCTGGGTAATTGATTCTTGGTGGCATTCCCCAGCTCTTTTTCCTTCCAGAATATTTTATTCCAAGCCCTATGAGCCCTTAATGTAGTTACTGCTAAATCCTGTGTGATCCTGACTACAGCTCCATTATATTTGAATTGTGTCCTTCTGGCTGCTTATAATATTTTCTCTTTGACTTTGGAGTTCTGGGACTTGGCTATAATATTTCTGGGGGCTGTTTTTGGGAGGGAATCTCTTTCTGGGGGAGATCTGTGGATTCTCTCAATTTCTATTTTGCCCTCTGCTAGAATATAAGGGCAATTTTCCTGTAGGAATTCTTTTAAAATGAGGTCAAGGCTCTTTTCCTGATCATGACTCTCAGGTATCTCAATAATTCTTAAATTATCTTTCCTGAATCTGCTTTCCAGATCAGTTTTTTTTCAATGAGATGTTTCCACATTTTCTTCTAATTTTTCATTCTTTTGGTGTTGAAGTACTGTATCTTGATTTCTCATAAAGTCATCAGCTTCCTTTAGCTCCATTCTACATCTGAAGGCTTTCTTTTCCTCAGAGAGTTTTCTTATGTCCTTTTCCATCTGACCAATTCTGCTTTTTAAAGCATTCTCCTCCTCAATAACTTTTTGAACTGTTTTATCCATTTGACCTAAGCTGGTTTTTAACATGTTATTTTCTTCTTGATCTCCTTGACTAAGCTGCTGACTGTTTTCATGTTTTTCCCAAATCTCTCTCCTTTCTTTTTCCAAGTTTTCTTCTATCTCCCTTACTTGATTTTCAAAATATTTTGTGAGCTCTATCATAGCCTGAGCCCAACTTCCATTTTTCTTGGAGTCTTTAGATGCAGAATCTTGTACTTCCTCATTTTCAGATTGAATATTTTCATCCTCCTTGGCATCATAGACAAAGTATTTGTCAATGGTCAGGTTCCTTTTTTTCCTGCTTACTCATTTCCCCGGCCTGTGCCTGGTTTTGGGGGTGCTTCCTGAGCTTTTGAGTTTTATTGTGACACCCCACAAGGACCTCAGTGTGTGAGGCTCTGACTGCTCTCCTGGTCTGTGAATGACCACAAGCACACCCCTCTGTCATGAGGTTGAGGGGGGTAGGTCCCTTTTCTATGGGGGGCCTAGACTGTTATCAGGATCTGAATATGATCAGAGCTCCTGAGTCCTATACCAGGGACAGAGGTCAGACCTCTGAAGTCTCCCTTCACTCCCTTACTTTTGGTTGGCTGAGCACTCAGGGCGCAGTTGCCTAGAGGCTCCTGCTTGCTGGCTCCATGGGCCTCCTTTCTGTTTCTTGGATGTGGGCTGCCAGCTTTGCTATGTCCACACTGAGTGAGCTGAGTGCCATGACCATGCTCAGGGTCTGGGCTTAGAGCTTGTTCTGGCAGAGGTCTCCCAGCTGTTTTTCCAAGTTGTGCTTGGTTCTCCCTGTGGTGCAAGTCAGGAAACTGCTTCTGCTGCCAGGATCCAGGGCTCCTAGGTGTCCTGGGGCTGTTCCCAGGAGGCTGAAATTTCTTCACTCTGGCGGGCCACCCCCTCTAACACTTCAGAACAGAGTTTTTCCACTATTTTCCCTTTTACCTTGGGCTGGAGAATTGCCTCGCTGTGTCTTTCTATGAGTTCTGTGTCTCTAAAATTTAGTTAGAGTCATAATTTCAGGATTTTTTAAATATTTTGGAGAGAGCACCTAGGAGATGCTCTTTTTCTACCACCTTCTTGGCTCTGCTCCCCAATTTTGAGTAACTTTCTAAATAAATTATGTATTCATTCCTATATGTTTGTTTTTCTTTTCTTTATTCTAAACTTAACAAATTTCCAGCTAAAAATGAGCATTTCCACACGCAAAGTAGAACAGAAAAAAATGACTGCATGAAATTTTGTCTCTCTCACATACAGCTTTGTTTTTCTGATAAATATATGATGAATTCAGCATATAACTTCCTTTTCTCTTTCCTCTTACAGCTTCTCCTATTTTCTTCTATACATAAAACAAAAACAAAAATAAAAAAGTGATTCAAGTACTCTCTTTTTAAAATATTACCATTTCTAAAAATTGAAAAAAAAAAGAACTGAAAATTTTTCTAAACCAAAAAAAAGTCCTTTTTGGGTCCCACAGAAGTCCTAATTCTGCCACTTTCTGGAAGTAGTTATGTACTTCAGTCTCTTTTTTTTTTGTATTTTAATTAGATGATTGGACTACCTGATTCTTCACTCAAGAATCATAGTTATGCAAAAAGGCTGATTTGAGATCTTAGGGAAGTAGGATATCTCACTCAGTAATCAAACCTGAACATTAAAGAACAAAATGGAAGGACTTTATGAAAACAAACAAAAAAATTCTCTTCTGCTTAATTAGAATCTGAAGAAAGTAAGAATGAAGGGGAGGGCACAATAAATCAAATGGGGGGGCATTAAGGTATAAAACGAAAGCAACACAAAAAAAAACAAAATTGAGCATCTCTAGGGTTTCATGGTAGCTAGAAAGAAAGTATTGAGTTAGAATACTGGTTATGCTACTAACTGTATGGTCTTGAATAAATAACTTTTATTCCTTTGGGGCTCCAGTTTCCTCAACTATAAAATGATGGAACTGTTGTTAGAAACCTTTAAGATTCTTTCAACTTCTTGAACCTTCATTATTCTAAGAGTATATTAATAGGGGGTATGAACAAATAGAAATTTCTTCAAATTTTATTAACTCTTAATAAAACACAGACCAGTTGTTCTGAAAGGACAATGGACTTGGTGTTTTTAGCTGATCCTTGGAGAAGAAAGGTCAAAGCTGACAAGTCAATTCAATATTTTTGACCCGTATCATATTCTCCACTGAGTGACATCTCCCCCACCCTTTCTTTTCTTATTAAAGTAACAATATATAATTTAAGGATGATAAATGGAGGTTACTAAAATTGTCTTTACCTTTAAGGAAAACTATACCAAATACCAAATAGATTCAGATGTGAATCATTTAAGTACTTTACAAAGCAATATCTCTAGTCATAATTCTATGAGGAAGATACACATTATTGTTTAAACAAGAAATTTAATGGCTTTTACAATATTCATCTTTTTTTCCCTTTTTTGAAGCCTTTGGCATTGTGGATCATCATTTCGCATTGATGCTCCCTTTTCTCTAAAATTTCATTATACTGCTCTCTCCTGGAATTCCTGCTATCTAATTGATTTTTTAAAGTCACCTTTGCTCTTTTTCCATCCAAGTCCTTCTCACTAACTATAGATGTCTCTGGGCTCTGTCCTGGGTCCTTTTCTTTTCTCTATGTGTATACATAGTTCATCTGGTGATCTCAGCAGTACCTATATATTTAAATTATGTATTTCTATGCAGATAATTCCCTCTCCTAACTGCCATACTTATATATCCAATTGCTATTAGACATTTCCTGCTGGATATACTGTAGAAATTTAAAACTAACCAAGTCCAAAACTCAGCTTTTTAACCTTCCCTCACCTCCAATCCTCTCCTCTTCCTATTTTTTCCTAATAAAGACATCACCTAAATCCTAGTCAGCCAGGCTCACCACCTGGATATCATCCTTAACTTTTCACTTTCTCTCATGTATTGGGCAGTTTCAAAGCCCTGTCATGTCTACCTTCAGAAACACTATCATATACAGTTCTGCCTGACCTCTGACATTGTTCTCTCATTACATCACAGCTAGATATTTTATTAGTTTCTGGTTGGTCTCCTTGATTCAAATCTCTCCCCACTCTAGTCCATCTTTCACTTAGCTATCAAACTGATTAGCTACTGATTCTACTCTTCCAATCCATCAATAAACTCCAGTAACTCCCTATCAAATATAGGATCAAATATAAAATCCTCTGCTTGACTTTTAAAACCATCACCCATTCTCATCTTATCTTTCCTGTATTCTTTCACTTTAATCAGTGAAATGCAATGGGGTTCATGACTAGGGAAGCACTAAACAGTATCAGTCAGGATTTGGGTTGAATGAGCCTAATAGAGGTAGCACAGGTACTCTCTCCTCAGGGAGGCAGATGGACTGACTGCCTCTCTTTACCCTACCTTCCTGACCTTATTCCCATCCCTCATTCTGTAATACAATGATACTAACTTCTTTGCTCTTCTTTAAATAAAAAAAAAATTATCTTGATTCTGGGCATTTTCACTGAATATATTTTTGCTCTCCTCAATTTCTATCTGCCTTCCATGGCTTATTTTACATTCAGATAAAATTCCAAAAAAAATATTTCCCAAAACTTCTTAATGTTAGTGCTATCTCTGTGATTATATCTCCATTGTACAAAGTTGTTTTTTGGTATCTAGTGTATTATAACTGTGAGCTTCTTGAGAGTAGGTTTTCTTTTAATATCTTTATTTATATCTCCAATATTTTAGCACAGTGTCTGATACCTACTTTATAATTTTTTATTTTATTTGATTTAACTATATATGATAAAGCAATACAATCATATGATAGGAAGTGCTGTCACTTAATATTGGACATGTTGAATTAATTAGATTAAAGTTAGTGGCTAGACTTCCAGGGCAGAGACTTTCCCCAAAACACCTTTGAATGAAGCCTCTAAACAGATCTAAAAGTGACAGAATCCACTAGAAAAACAGTGAAGCAATTTTTCAGTGAGATAGCTTGTAGGAACTTCAGGAAAAGGTCTGCACAGCCCAGTTTAGGCAGGAAATTTCTGAAGCCAGTGAGAAACTTTAGCCACAGTCCAGCTAAGGTGCAGCTATGCCAGCAGTGAGGGTCCCAAACCCAGCTTGGAGAGCAAGGTTTCAAGCCCTGGAAAGTTGTTGAAATTCTGGGCTCCCCTAGCACAGGGAGCAAACCAGGACTGAAAAATCCAGCAACCAGAACCCCAGAACACAGAAAAAGAAGTTTGGAACTATATACCATATCTAAGAACAGAGTTCAGCTGACAAAATGACCAAAAATAGCACTAACCATTGACAGCTGCTATTCTGATAGGGCTGATGAAAACAGAAGAGGAAAGCAGTGAGTAACAAAATGCTGACATGTGAAGTCTCTAAGGGGTTGATGAACTGGTCTCAAATCTAAAAAGTTCCCTTGGAAGAGTTCAAAAAGGATTTTAAAAACCAAAGAAGAAAGCAAGAAAAAAAATGGAGAATAGAGAGTAATGCAGAATTATGAATAATTAACTAAATAAAACAATTTTAAAAGTAAAATTTACCAGGTGGAAAATAAAATTGAACAGCTGGAAAAGGAAACAAAATAGCTAACTGAAGAGAACAAAATCTTAAAAACTAGACTTGGACAAATGTAAATAAATGACTCTGTTAGATATTAATATTCCATGAAACATATCAAAAATGTAAAGTAACTTTTAGAAAAATGAGCTACTTGGAAAATAGATCCAGGGAGACATAATTTACGAATTATTGTTCTACCTGAAAGCCATGATCAGAAAAAGAGCCTGGACAGTATCGTGCAGGAAATTATCATGAAAAATGCCCTAATACCTTAGAATAAAATGGTCCTTAAAAGAATTCATTGATCACCCCCAGAAAGAGATTCAACAACAGCAAGGATAATTTCACTGGACAAGGAAATTTAAGGTCATCACCAACCTTTCAAGTGTTGACTTAAAAATATGTCAATATATTCATAATTAACATAAGATTACTTTTGTCTGAAATTAGGATTTCATACAAAGAGGAGACTTGCTTCACCTATGCAGACCAGCAATTTCTCAGTACATTGTTGTCTTAGAAAATTTCCCAGGGCACTCTTTTGTTAAATGTCTTTCCCCTGGCTTTATGGCTCCTATGTATTCCAGGCCATATCTTTCTAACCTCAAATTCAGCTCACAATGCATTATTCTATATTTAATAACATGAGACATATGTAATCAAATTTCCCTATAAATGCATGTTATAAAAATTTTGAATTTTTTAAAAATGCAATTAGTAAAATACTATTTTGCCATTTCTTACAAGCTTTGATTAACCTGAGAATCTTCATTAGCAGTAATGAAATGCTTAATTTTTTTCTCTAGATAGTTACTTGTATAAATTTTTATTATTAACAAGCTGAATACATAATTGGATTTTGAATTTAATATTGGTGAAGAATCCATTTATTCTGGCTTGTATAATATCTCAGGGGAAAGGAAATAGACCCCTTTAACTTAGTGCAGTAATGGCAATTCATGGTAGCATGCATACATCCCATTGTGCCAATCCAAAGTGCAAATATGATTCCAAACTTTCTTTTAATGACTCATAATGATTATTTGAATTTATTATTTTACTTTCAAGATAAGACTTACAACTAGTTGAGAAAAATTCCTTTCTTGAAAGCTGATAGATAGTTCATTCTAACTTTCAGTTCTTGGAGTCCCTCCTTGGAGAATACTCCTTGGAGTCAACTCTCATATGAAAGTTCATTGTGAAATATTGTAACTAGAGACAGTCTTTGACCTCATTTTTCTCATTTAGAAAATTAGGGGATTGGTTTGTTATTAGTTAATCTTTAAAATCCCTTCTGGTTCTAGAATTCTATCATTCTATTCTATCTATTGACATAACTATTTCAATGAAGAAGGATAATTACTAAATGCTGTTAGGGTTTTTTTTTTAGACTTTCAAAGGCATAGGACAGAAAACAATTTTCATTATCAATTTGCATATTTTGAAATTAAAAGTATTATTGGTTATCATCAACTACATGTAGGTGCTTTCAATGTGGTGAACAAGAAATAAATATAATTATAAATATACGTTTAACTTTTTCACCTAAATAGAAGGGCAAAGAGAAAAGTGTATTAAAATCTGAGAAAATGTGACAAATTATTTTGAGTAATGTTACAGAAGACTAAATAAGCAATACAGTTATATCTCTATCCCTGACTCAGAAGCTTTTCTAGGAGTAGAGTCAAATATTGATAATTTATGAACTAATAGAGACAAATAAAAATAAAAATAGAAAACTTGACTTTTTTGATGAAGCATTATTTAGTTTAAATCTGTTCTCATAGTTCAAAACTGTGATTTCAGAGATGTGTAGGCAACCCTTCCATTGTATTGCACTCCATGTCTTCTTATTCTTTCTTCATCTTCTTCCATAGATCTTCCCTAGAGAATCACCCAACATAATAAAGATTCTGAATTAATTTTGTGGATATCAATATAGTATTTGGATTTTCCAGTTGTCAAATCTTTTTTTTTTGTTGAATATGTTACATCCATTTCCAATTTTACATTTATCATAGTATTTATTATGCCCACTTTTTGCATATAGGTCATTGTAGGACATATGCTAAAGTCTACTTAAAACCCACAACAAATCTCTATTTTTCAACTTTTATTTTCTTCAAAAAAATAACAAGCATTTATTTTTTCTCTTCACTATTTTAAAAAAGTCAAATATTTATAACAGAATTACATAGTCAAATAAAAAAGAAATCTCACATTGCCCATGTCTAAAAACATATGACTCATCTATGTCTCAAAATCATAACCTATCAGGGCTAGGGCTCATACTTCTTCATCAATATTTTGTAATTGCAGTTAGTGGTATGTACTGGTGAAAGTTTTTACATCTTTCAAAATTGTTTTTTTTTCCCTTTGTTTTATACATATCAATTGCTCTCTTGGTTCTACTCATTTTGATTTGCATCTGTTCATACAAGTCTTTCCAGGCTTCTATGAAACCATCCAAAGTGTTATTTCTTAAGGCACAATGGTATTCCCTTATATTCATATGTCAAAATTTATTCATTCTTTTGCCCTCTAATGGACACTACCTTAGTTTACAATTTTTTTACCACCACAAAAAATAGCTTCTATTAATAGCAACTTTTACACATTTCTTTGTTTTATAGTCCTTTTAGTGGTACTGAGTCAAAGCATACGAAAAATTTATTGACTTTTTGGGACTAGTAGCAACAAGTTTTCTGGAATGGCTGCATCAATTCATAGCTCCTCCACTAGTGTAGAAGTGTGCCTGTTTTCCCATTGCCTCTCTATTTCATGACATTTTCTTTTATTTTTTGTTATTTTGTCAAAATGTGTGTGAGGTAGAATCTCTGAATTGCTTTAATTTGCATTTCTCTAATTGTTAGTGATTTTGAACATTTTTTCATATGCTGTGAGGAGTTTAGATTTCTTCCTTTGAAAACATTTTATTGATGCTCTTTGATCTTTCATATTTAGGAGATGTCAGTTGCAAATTTGGAGTACCTTATTTAATTTGACAAAGATAACTATCAGATAAAGCTTGCTATAAATATTTTTCAATTAATTATTTTCCTTACAATTTTAGTTGCAAATTAAGTAGTTCTTCTTTTCATGGGTTGGACTATCCATGAACAGTGTATATTATTTTCAATGCTTTAAACTTTCTTCACTTTAATATTTATTTCAGTTGTCTTCATATTTATATATACATATATATATTTATATATGAATAAATATTCATACACACACACACCATGTATCTCTTGGCAATTTGACTATCAAATATATTATGAATTTTATAAATTCTATTTTAAATGGAATTCCTCTGTCACTTTCTAAAGATCTAGGAAGAGCTAAGGAGGAAAATACTATAAAGAAATACTGATTTTTGTCTATTTATTTTATATCCTACAGGTTTACTTCATTTAATTTTTTCAGTTGACTTCCTAGGATTGTCTTAATCAACTATCATAGCATCCACAAAATGTGATTATTTTGTTCCCTCTTTTCTCATTATTATCTCAGGTCCTTTACTTGGCTTATTGCTAGAGTTAATACATATTTTTTTCTATTTTAAAACTTTACTAATTTTTTACAAATTAAAACAAAGATAGAAGTTTTTTGTAGGATTTTGAGTTCCACATTTTTCTCCCTATCTCCTTTTTCTCTCCCATCCCCATGACAGTAGGTAATCTGATTTAGGTTATATATGTACAATCATGTTAAATATATTTCCTTATTAGGAATGAGAACAAAAAGGAAAAAGGTATGAGAAAGAAAAAATATACAACAAATTTTAAAAAGTGGAACTAGTATGCTAAGGGTCTGTATTCTAGCTCCATAGTTCTTTCACTGATGTAGATGTTATTTTCTAGCACAAGTCTTTTAGAATTGTCTTTTACCATTATAATTTTAAGAATTAAAGCTTTCATAGTTGATCATTACTGTTAATGTGTACAATGTTCCCTTGGCTTTTCTCACTTTATTGAGAATCATTTTAAGTAAGTCCTTCCAGGTTTTTCTCAAATACATCTGCTCATGATTTCTTTTTTTCCATTATATATTTTATTTGTTTTCCAATTACATACAATGGTAGTTTCTACCAATCATTTTTTGGCAAGGTTTTGAGTGTTAAAAATTTTTTCTCCCTCCCTCCATTCCCTCCCTGCTCCCCCTGAGAGAAGACAATATGATTTATACTTTACATTTGCATCCATGATATACATTGATCAAAACTGAATGTGTTGTGAAAAAAGAAATAGTTCAAAAAGAAAGAAAAAACATTAGAGATAGCAAAATTTCATAATACGTAAGACGACTTTAAAAATTGAAGATAGTAAGTTTTGGTCTTCATTTAAACTCCGCAATTCCTTCTCTGGATACAGATATTTTTCAACACAGATCTCCTAAAATTGTCCCTGATTATTGCACTGATGGGGCAAGCTGTTCCATCAGCCTCTCATAATTGTTGTTAGTATGTATAATGGTCTTCTGGTTCTTCTCATTTCTCTCCACATCAATTCATGCAAGTCTTTCCAGGCTTTTCTGAAATCCTGTCCCTTAGGATTTCTTATAGAACAATAGTATTCCACCACATTCATATACCAATCATTCCCTAATTAATAGGAATCCCCTCAAATTCTAATTCTTTGCTACTACAAAAAGAGCTACTATAAACATTTTTGAACATGCCTTGCCCCCTTTTTATGATCTTTTTGGGAAACAGACTTAGCAGTAGTACTGTTGGATCAAAAGATATGCATTAGTTTTATAACCCTTTGGGCATAGCTCCAAATTGCTCTCCAGAATAAGTTCACAGCTCTACCAACAGTTCATTAGTGTCCTCGTTTTCCCTTATTCCCTCCAATATTTATCATTTTCCTTTTCTATCAGTCATTTGAAGGGTTGCATGAGCAATTCATCGATCTCCTTTTTCTCTATTTTATTCACATAAGTATTTAGAGATAAAAAAATTTCCCTAATAACTGCTTAGACAACATCCCACAAGTTTTGAATGCTGTCCTGTCTCATTATTGTTATTTTATGGATAAAATTATTGATTGTTTCTCTGATTTGTTGTTGACCCACTCCTTATTTAGAATTAGGTTATTTAGTTTCCAATTATTTTTTCTGTCTTTTCATAGCCCCTTATTACACATACTTTTTATTGCATCATGATCTGAAAAGGATATGTTTACTATGTGCTTCTGTATTCAATTGTGAACTTTTTATTTAATTTGGTTTTTAATGTTTTGTTTATTTGTTTTTCCAACTACATGCAATAGTAGTTTTTACCAAGTATTTTTTGCTAGATTCAGAGTTTCATAATTTTTCTCCTCTCTCCCCCCTCCCCTCTCCCCTTAACAGAAAATAATCTGATATGGGCTCTACATTCATAACCAGGATAAACATATTGATCTTGTTGTGAGAGAAGAATCACACCCAAACAGAATAAAGAAAACATTAGAGAGAAAAAAAAGGACAAAATATATGACAAATTTTAAAAATTAAAAATAAAAACTTTGGTCTTCATTTAAACTCCTGGATATGAATAGTATTTTTCTTCCCTGGATATAAATGGTATTTTCCATCAGAAGTCTTTTGAAATTATCTTTGTCTGTCGTACCTTTTAGGTGAATAAAGTTTCCTATGACTTTTAATGAGATCTATTTTTGCAACTGCTTTGCTCTAGCCTTTTGCATTTACTCTCTGTTTATCTCTCCACTTCAAATATTTTTCTTGTAAGCAGCAAATTGTAAGATTTGGGGTTTTAACCCACTCTGCTATCCACTTCCACTTTCTGGGAGAGTTATACCATTCACATTCATAATTATAATTACTAATTGCTTTCCATGCTATCTCCCTACCATTTGTATATTCTCCTTCTTCCACCTTATCCCTCCTCCCCAGTATTTTGCTTCTGAATCCTGCCTCCCTCTATGTATTTTCTGCCTTCTATCCACCAATCTTCCCTTTCTTTCCCCATCTTCCTTCCTTCCCTTCTATCAGTCTTTCCTTCCCCTTCCCTTTCTCCTTCTAATACTTGAAAGTAAGATAAATTTCTAAACTCAACTGTGTGTGTGTGTGTGTGTGTGTGTGTGTTTGTGTTAATGCATTTTTGAGTCAAATTCAATGAGGGTAAGATTCAGGCAGCTCTCATCTACTCCCTTCTCTCCCTTGCACCTCATGTGATGTTATTTACCCCATTCAACACTCCCCTTCCTTGCATTACTTTATAATCTCCACACCATTTTAATGAAAATATTTTTTAAATAATTCCATCAAAATCATGGACATACCATAAATGCAAAAATACACAGAGGGAGTATATTCCCTCTAATAGAATTACAATTCTCAACAGTTATGAGAATCTTCCTCCTAGGTAGGGATATAACTGGTCAAATATTATTGGATAGCGGTTTTTTTCTTTTCCCATTCCTTTTTACCTTTTCATACATCTCTTGAGTCTCCTGTCTAAAAATCATATTTTCTGTTTAGCTCGTCTTTTTATCAGGAAAGTTTGAAAGTCACCTATTACATTAAATGTCCATCTTTTACCCTGAAAGGGAAGCTTCCTTTGGCTGAATAGCTGATTCTTGATGGTGATCCAAGCTCCCTTGCTCTCCAGAATATCATGTTACAGGACCTTTGATCCCTTAATGTTGATACAACAAGGTCCTGTGTAAGTCTGATTGTGGCTCCTTGGTATTTGATTTGTTTCTTTCTGGTGCTTCCAGGATTTTCTCCTTGATCTGATAATTCTGGAATTTGGCTATAATATTCCTTGATATTTTAATTTTGAGATCCCTTTCAGGAGGGGATCATTTTATTTTTTAATGACAATTTGCCTTCTAATTCTAGGATGTCAGAGCAGTTCTCCTTAACTATATCCTGAAGAAGGGAGTCCAGGCTCTTTTTTTGATCAATGTTTTGAAGTAGTCCTATGATTCTTAAATTATCTCCCCTAGATCTATTTGCCTGGTCAATGATTTTACTAATGAGATATTTTACATTTTCTTCTAATTTTTTGGTTTTTTAATTTTGTTCAACAGATTCTTAATGTCTCATGAAGTCATTAGCTTCCACTGATCCCAGTCTATTTTTCAGAGAGAAATTTTCTCCATTTAGCTTTTGTATCTTCTTTTCTATTTGGTCAATTCTATTTTAAAGGAGTTGTTATCTGTTTCTATTTGCACAATTGTGTTCTTTAGGGAAGTATTTTCATTTTGCCTTTTTCCAATTGTATTTTTAAAGGATGTTTTCTTCTGCATTTTTTGTTGTAAGATCTTAATTTTCTTTTTCTAAGTGTTAGTTGTCTCTTGCATTTCTTTCTCCAATTTTTCCATTTGATTTCTAAACTCCTTTCTGATCTCTTCTAAGAACTTTTTCCTGAGCTGGAGATTAATTCATATTCTGCTCTGAATCCAAGGTAACATTTAATCAACTCTGCTTTGCAGACTTCTTCCATTTTTGGATGTTAGCTTTCCTTAGGTGTGTTGGGGGAGGGATTGATTCACAGCCCCTCACATTAGAGGCAGAGCCAAGATGGGGGTGCAAAAGTCATTCCCTACCAAAGATAAATGAAGCCTCTACTCTGACATTCATGCTACAGATCACTCCAAGAAAAAGAAAAGATTCAAAGAAATTTTTAACTGTAGACAGCATGGAGTATCTTCAGTGAAGGTTTGTCTCTTTGGGGGAAAAGGGGAAGTAAAGTCCAGGAGGGAAGAGAGCAGGGAAAGCCAGCAGGAGGCTTTTAATGTCAGTGCAATCCAGATCCTGACAACCTAATAGTAACCGAGGTCCCAACAGCTAGATAGCAAGCCAACAGGGAGGATCCCAACCCTAAACAAAGTCTGAACCCTGAGAGCACTGGTGGAAAAAACAGGACTGGGTTGGGAAAAATCCTCTGTTAAGTCATAACCTGGATATAAAGGAGGAAACAAACCTATGCAAAGGCAAGGCCTCGACTACATAGGCAACATATTGAACAAAAACAAGCCAAGGATCAGATGCCAGCCCCAGCATAAACCTTGGATCTATACTCCATATATCCCAGGAGCAGAACTACAATAAAAAAAATGAACAAAAAAGCTAAAAGAATGCTCACTATAGAAAAATACTTCATAGACAAAGATGACAGCAATGCCAAGTCTGAAGAAGAAAGATGTGAAAAATCACTCACAGGGAAATTAACAAAAAAGTCTATAAATTTTGACTGAAATACAAAATTTTATCAAAGAGCTTAGAAGAGAAATACAGAAAAAAGAAATGACAGTCATGAAGGAAAATTGTGACAAGTTGACCAAAGAAATCAACACTATTAAAATTAAAAATAAGAAACTGGAAAAGGAAATACAGAAGATAATTGAAGAAAATATAATCCTAAAAATTAGAATTGATCCTTTAGAAAATAATGAATCTACAAGACTATAAGATTCTATAAAACAAAATAAAAGGACTAAAAAAATGAAGAAATTGTAAAGTGCCTTCTAGGGAAAATAAAATGAATGACCTGGAAAACAGATCCATGAACCACTAGAAAGCCTTGACCAACAAAAGAACCTGACAAGCATCATGCAGGAAATTATAAGGGAATACTGCCCCAATCTACTAGAACAATTTACTATAACAATATAACAATTTAAAGAATTCATAGAAACTCTCCAGAAAGAGACCAAAGGATAAAAACTCCAAGGGATGCAATAGCCAAATGCCAGAACCTTCAAATAAAAGAGAGAAAATATTGCAAGCAGAAAAAGGAAACACAATCAGACTAACACAGGACCTATCAGCCTCAACATTGAAGGATTGGAAAAAGTGGAATAACATTTCAAATAGCTAAGGATCTGGGATAACAACCCAGAATGTACTATCCTGTAAAATTCAGCATGTATTGTCAGGGAAGAAGATGGATTATCAATGAAATACAGGACTTCCAGAATTTCCTGACAGAAAGACCAGAACTGAACAGAGAATTCATAAGAATTCATAAAAAAGTTACATAAAAAAGGTAAATGAAAAAAAGGGGACTAAAAAAACAAAGTTGTTTTAAACATATGTATGTCCCTAAAAGGGAAGATATAACAATTCTAATTATTTAGAACTTAATTCCCTGAGGAAAATTAGAGGGTAGAATATAATTGAAGTGAATGAGCCTAAAAGGATATGGGTATAATGGGGTCTTGCCTATCAGTTGAAGAGGTTCAAGATCATATCTCTATGTTTGAGACAAAAATTTGCACTAAAAAAAAAGCGGGGGTAGTAACTTTAACTTAAGTGACTCATATTTTGACTCACTTTGATCAAAAGGTGCTAAGCACCTTGTCTAATGAGAACATCATAAATATGGACAACCTGAGACAATGTCTCTGTTACTTAAAATCATTGTAGAGTTCTCTGTCAGTTAATTAGATCAGCTTCTGGTGCTTCACTTAACAAGGGGTTAAGTATCCTGGGTGGGGAGGGGGGATAAAGTGGGAGACACAATAGGCCTTGCTTCACTTAACAAGGTTTTAAGTACTCTGAGTGGGGAGGGTGGGTAAAGTGGGAAAGAAAATAGACCTGGGGGAAGGGGCACAAATAATTCAAGAAATGATTTGGCTTTGGATGACATTTTGGCTTCTAAGGAGGATTGTGTGTACTTAAAAGATACTTGAAAAGGGGGTAAGGTAAAAAAAATGATTATAATTATAATTTGATGCAATTTGAGTCAATGATACTTATCAAGCAGTCAAGTAAACAATTTATGATGATATCTTGATTACAATAGAAGCTTATCAAGCAATCAAATAATCGAACTGTGATTGATAATACCTTATTAATAAGAAGGGAGAATGTGAGTGCTGAGTAAATTCTATTCAATAAATTTAGCACAGTGAGGGAATAAAACACTCCCACTTGGATTTAAAGATTTTACTTAATCTACAGGGAAGGGGAGGACTGGGCACAGGAAAGGTAATGGAAGAAGGGACTGATAAAAGGGAAGGGAAGGTATGAGGGAAAATAAACTGAAAGTCAAATTTTTAAAAGAAAAGTCAAAGGGGTAGTAAAATTTTGGTGAGGAGGAATAAGAGAAAAGGAAAGAAACTAATATAAATGGAGAAACATAACATGAAAGGAAACACTGAACTAGTAATCTTAATTGCAAATGTGAATGGGATGAACTGTCCCATCAAATGGAAGTAGATAGCCTAATGTATTAAAAACAAGAATCCTATAATGTGTTGTTTACAAGAAACACATTTGGAGTAGAGAAATACACAGAATCAAGGTAAAAGGTTAGAGAAAAACATTTTAAGCCTCAGCAGAAGTAAAAAAAAAATCTGGGTATGGATCCTAATCTCAGACAAAGTAAAAGCAAAAATCCATTTCATTAAAAGGGATAAGGGAGGAAACTACATCTTCTTAAAAGGCACCATTGGTAATGAAGCTATATCATTACTAAACATGTATGTACCCAGTCTTATAGCATTCAGAGTCTTAGAGGAAAAAATTGAGAAATAGACAGCAAAACTTTAATAATTGGAGACCTCAATCTTCCTCTCTCAGAACTAAATAAATCCAACAACAAAATTAATTTAGCTCAGTGAGGGAATAAGGCACTCCTACCTGGGTTTAAAAATCTTACTTAATCTACAGGGAAGGGGGGTTTTGGGCACAGGAAAGATAAGGGAAGAAGGGACATATAAAAGGTAAGGGAAGGTTTGAGGGAAAATAAACTGAAAGTTAAATTTCTAAAAGAAAAGTCAAAGGGGAAAGGTAGTAAAATTTTGGTGAGGAGGAATAAGGGAAAAGGAAAGAGACCAAAATAAATAAGAAGGAACTTAAGAAGGTGAATAAAATCTTTGAAAACTTAAATATGATAGATCTTTAGAGAAAACTTAATGGGGATAGAAAAGAATATACCTTTTTCTTGGCAGTACATGGGACCATCATCAAAACTGACCATGCACTAGGACACAAAAGCCTTAAGATCAAATGCAGAAAGACAGAAATAATAAATCTGCATTTCTCAGAACATGATGCAATAAAAATTGCATGTAATAAAGGGTCAGGGAAAGATAAACCAAGAACTAATTGGAAATTAAATAATTTTATCTTAAATAATGGGTGTATCAAACAGAAAATAATAGAAATACTCATAATTATATGCAAGAAAATGATAATTATGAGACACCATACCAAAATTTATAGGATATTTCAAAGGCAGTTTTGAGGAGAAACTTTACATCTCTAAATGCCCATATGAATAAAATAGAGAAAGAGGAAATCAATGAATTGCGGTATACAACTAAAAAACCTAGAAAAAGAACAAATTAAATAACCCCAATTAAATACTAAAGTACAAATTCTGAAAAGCAAGGGAGAGATTAATAAAATGAAAAGCAAGAAAATCATTGATCTCATAAAGAAAATTAGAGTTGTTTTATGAAAAGCCAATAAAATAGATAAACATTTGGTTAATCTGATTAAAAAAAAGAAAGAATATAACCAAATTACCAGTATCAAAAATGAAAAGGGTGAACTAACCACCAGTTTGGAGGAAATTAAAGAGATAATTCGAAGCTAATTTGCCAAACTATATGCCAATAAATTATACAACTTGAGTGAAATGGATGAATATTTACAAAAATGCAAACTGCCCAGATTAACAGAGAAGAAAATTAATTACTTAAATAACACCATCTCAGAAAAAGAAATTAAAGAAACCATCAATAAACTCCCTAAGAAAAAGTCTCCAGGTCCAGATAGATATACAAGTGAATTCTACCAAACATTTAAGGAACAATTAATTCCTATTCTACATAAACTATTTTAAAAAAAATAGAGAGGAAGGAGTTCTGCAAACTCCTTTTATGATACCAACATGGTGTTGATACCTAAACCAGGAAGAACCAAAACAGACAAAGAAAATTTTAGACCAGCTCCCTAATGAATATTGATGCAAAAATCTTAAATAAAATTTTAGCAGTGAGAGTACATCAAGTTATTACTAGGATAATACACTATGATCAGATTGGATTCATACCAGGCAGCCAGGGATGGTACAACATTAGGAAAATACTCAACATAATTAAACAAATCAATAGTAAAACCAACAGAAATCATATGTTATCTCAATAGATGCTAAAAAAGCCTTTGATAAAATACAACATCCATTCCTATTAAAAACACTAGAAAGTTTAGCAATAAATAAAGTTTTCTTTAAAATAATAAATAGTATCTATGCAATGGGAATAAACACAGAATTTCTAATAAAATTAAGAGTGTAATGAGGATGCCTATTATCACCATTATTATTCAATATTGTAGTAGAATATTCAATGTAGTACCAGAAAGCTAGCTTTAGCAATAAGAGAAGAAAAAGAAATTGAAGGACTCAGAATTGTCAATGAGGAAGCAAAACTTTCACTCTGCAGATGATATGATGGTATACCTAGAGAACCTGAGAAAATCATCTAAAAAACTCCTTGAAACAATTAGCAAATTCAGCAAAGTAGCAAGATATAAAATAAATGCACATAAATCATCAGCATTTCTATATATGAACAAGAAAGTCCAAGAATAAGACATAGAAATAGAAATTTCACTTAAAATAACTGTAGACAACATCAAATACTTCTGAATCTACCTCCCAAGACAAATCCAGAAACTGTATGAACACAATTATAAAGCTCTCTTCACCCAAATAAAGATCTAAATAACTAGAAAAATGTCAAATACTCATGGTTAGATCGAGCTAATATAGTAAAAATGACAATTCTACCCAAATTAAATTACTTATTCAGTGCCATACCAATCCAAATACCAAATCACTACTTTACAGAGCTAGAAAAAAAATAGTAACAAAATTCATCTAGAGCAAAAAAAGGGCAAGAATAGCATGGGATCAGATGTAAAGAAAGGTGGCCAAGCTCTACCAGATCACAAACTATACTGTAAAGCAGTAGTCATCAAAACTGCCCAGTACAAGTTAATAAACAGAGTAATGTATCCATGGATTAGGATAGGTTAAAAAAAAACTGCAATAAATGACTACAGCAATCTCCTCTTTGACAAATCCAAAGACATCAGCCTCTGGGATAAGAACTTACTATCTGACAAAAATTGTTGGGAAAAATCTGAAAATGATATGGCAAAAATTAGGTATAGATCCACATCTCACACCCCATATCAAAATAAGATCAAAATGGGTCCAATGGAACCAGCCTTTCTGGAAATCAATATGGAACTATGCCCAAAGAGCAATAAAAATCTTCATACCTTTTGACCCAGCAATTCCAATTCTAGTGCTATATCCAGAAAAAAAATGTAAAAAATTAGGAAAAGTCCTACATATTCAAAAATATTCATAGCAACTCTTTCTCTAGTGGCAATTGGAAATTGAGAGGATGTCCATCAATTGGGGAATGGCTAAACAAGTTATAGTACATATATAGTACATGAATTCTATGGAATATTATTGTTCTTTAAGAAAACATAGCATGGGGGCGGCTAGGTGGTGTAGTGGATAAAGCACCAGCCTGGATTCAAATCCAGTCTCAGACACTTAATAATTACCTAGCTGTGTGGCCTTGGGCAAGCCACTTAACCCCATTTGCCTTCCAAAAACCTAAAAGAAAACAAAAAAAAAACATAGCATGGAATGATTTATAGGATCTGATGCTGAGTGAAGAGAGTAGAGCCAAGAGAACAATGTACACATAAACAACATTATGAGATGAACAACCTTGATGGAAGTAACTCTTCTCCACAGCCCAGAGTGCTAGGATAACTGAATTATCCCCAAACTGAAGAAGAAAAACAAAACAAAATAAAACACACAGAAAAAAAATCCTATCGAATCTGTTGAAGACTTTATAAAAATTATATATTATGCAACTCTTTCCCTTAATCCTGATTCCTCATGCCAAAAGTTACAAACTTTAAATATGTTTAACAAAATACATAGTAAAATGCTAACCTGACTGTTCCCTACTGAGGAAAGGGGGATGGGAAGGAAGGGTGGAGGGACATTTTGTAACTTTTAAATATGTATGTATAAATGGATGAAAATTTTAAAAAAGAAATAAATAAAAGGTACCATAGACAATAAAGTCATTTCAATATTGAATATATGTGCACCCAGTGGGACAGCACCCAAATTCTTAGAGGAAAAGCTGAAAGAACTACAGGAAGACATAGACAGCAAAACTCTATTAGTGGGAGACCTCAACCTCGCGCTATCAGATCTAGATAAATAAAATCATAAAATAAACAAGAAAGAAGTTAAGGAGGTAAATAGATTGTTAGAAAAATTAGATATGGTAGACTTATGGAGGAAACTGAATGGGGATAGAAAGGAATATACCTTTTTCTCTGCAGTACATGGAACTTATACAAAAATTGATCATGTACTAGGACATACAAACCTAATGATCAACTGCAGAAAGGCAGAAATAGTGAATACATCTTTCTCAGATCACAATGTTTATAAAAGTCATATGTAATACTGGGCCAAGGAGATATAGACAGAACAAATCGGAAACTGAATAACCTCATTTTAAAAAATGAGTGGACCAAAAAACAAATTATAGAAAAAATTAAGCATTTTATCCTAGATAATGATAATAATGAAACAACATATCAAAACCTATGGGATTCATTCAAAGCGACTCTCAGGGGATATATTATAGCTCTAAATGCTTACATGAATAAATTGGAGAAAGAGGAAATCAATGAACTAAACATGCAACTAAAAAATTTAGAGAAAGAACAAATCAAAAATCCCCAATTAAATACCAAATTAGAAATTCTAAAAATTAAAGGAGAAATTAATGAAATCGAAAGCAAAAAACCTATTGAATTAATAAATAAAACCAAAAGTTGGTATTATGAAAAAACCAATAAAATTGATAAACTTCTGGTCAATTTGATTAAAAAAAGAAAGAAGAAAACCAAATTGCTAGTATCATAAATGAAAAAGGTGAACTCACCACCAATGAGGAGGAAATTAAAGTAATAATTGAAAATTATTTTGCCCAACTCTATATGAATAAATTTGATAATCTAAGTGAAATGTATAAATATTTACAAAAAGGTAAATTGCCCAGGTTAAATGAAGAAGAGATTAAATACCTAAACAACCCTATCTCAGAAAAAGAAATTCAACAAGCCATTATTGAACTCCCTAAAAAAAAATCTCCAGGACCTGATGGATTCACAAGTGAATTCTACCAAACATTTAAGGAACAATTGGTTCCAATCCTATATAAACTCTTTGGAAAAATAGGGAAAGATGGAGCTCTAACTCTTTTTGTGAAACCAATATGGTGCTGTTACCTAAACCAGGAAGAGTTAAAACGGAGAAAGAAAATTATTGACCTATTTCCCTGATGAATATAGATGCAAAAATCCTAAATAAAATCTTAGCAAAATGATTACAACAAGTCATCAGTAGGATAATACATTATGATCAAGTAAGATTTATTCCAGGAATGCAGAGTTGGCTCAATATTAGGAAAAGTGTTAGTATACTCAATTATATCAACAACAAACCTATCAGAAATCATATGATCATATCAATAGATTCTGAAAAAGCTTTTGACAAAATACAGCATACATTCCTATTAAAAACACTAGAGATTGTAGGAATAAATGGACTGTTCCTTAAAATAATTAGCAGAATCTATTTGAGACCATCAACAAGCATTATATTCAATGGGGAGAGGCTAGAGGCATTCCCAATAAGATCAAGGGTGAAACAAGGGTGCCCATTATCACCACTACTATTCAATATTGTATTAGAAATGTTAGCATCAGCAATTAGAGAAGAAAAAGAAATTGAAGGAATTAGAATTGGGAAGGAAGAGACAAAACTCTCACTCTTTGCAGATGACATGATGGTCTACCCAGAGAATCCCAAGAAATCATCCAAAAAATTACTGGAAACAATTACAATTTTAGCAAAGTTGTGGGTTATAAAATAAACCCTCATAAATCCTCAACTTTTCTATATATGTCTAGCAAGAAACAGCAGGAAGAGCTAAAAAGAGAAATCCCATTCAAAGTAACCTCAGACAATATAAAATATTTGGGAGTCTATTTGCCGAGACAGACTCAGAATCTTTTTGAAAACAATTATAAAACACTTCTCACACAATTAAATCAGATTTAAATAACTGGGAAAATATCAACTGCACATGGATAGGTAGAGCTAATATAATAAAAATGACAATTCTACTAAAACTAAACTATCTGTTTACTGCCCTACCAATCAAAATTCCAAAAAATTACTTTGAGTTAGAAAAAAATTGTAAGTAAATTCATATGGAGAAATAAAAAGTCAAGAATTTCCAGGGGCTTAATGAAAAAAGTGCAAAAGAAGGTGGCTTAGCCCTACCTGATCTAAAATTATATTATAAAGCATCACTCATCAAAACTGTTTGGTATTGGCTAAGAAACAGAGTGGTGGACCAGTGGAATAGACTAGGTGTAAAAGCAGGAGATGATTAGTAATCTGCTGTTTGATAAACCCAAAGAGTCTGGCCATTGGGATAAAAACTCCCTCTTTGATAAAAATTGCTGGGATAATTGGAAGTTAGTATGGAGATAGGTTAGACCAACACCTCACACCCTTTACCAAGATAAGATCCAAATGGTTACAGGACATAGGCATAAAAACCAATACTATAAGCAAATTAGAAGATCAAGGAGTAGTCTACCTGTCAGATCTATGGAAAGGGGAGCAGTTTATGACTAAGGAAGAGTTGGAGAACATCACTAAAAACCAATTAGATGATTTAGATTACATTAAATTAAAAAGCTTTTGCACAGATAAAACCAATGTAACCAAGATCAAAAGAAATGTAGTAAATTGGGAAACAATCTTTACAACTAATGATTCTGACAAAGGACTCATTTCTAAAATATACAGAGAACTGAGTCATATTTTTAAAACAAAAAGCCATTCCCCAATTGACAAATGGTCAAAGGATATGCAAAGGCAATTTACAGATGAGGAGATCAAAGCAATCCATAGCCATATGAAACAATGCTCTAAATCATTAATTATTTGAGAAATGCAAATTAAAGCTTCTCTGAGGTACCACCTCACACTGCTCAGATTGGCCAATATGACCAGGAAGGATAATAATCATTGTTGGAAGGGTTGTGGGAAACCTGGGACACTATTACACTGTTGGTGGAGCTGTGAACTCATACAACCCTACTGGAGAGCTATTTGGAACTATGTCCAAAGTGCAACAAAAATGTGCATACCCTTTGACCCAGCGATAACACTACTGGGTCTATACCCTGAAGAGATGCTGCAAAAGGGTAAAAACATTACTTGTACAAAAATATTTATAGCAGCCTTGTTTGTGGTGGCAAAGAATTGGAAATCAAGTAAATGTCCTTCAATTGGGGAATGGCTTAGCAAACTGTGGTATATGTATGTCATGGAACACTATTGTTCTATTAGAAACCAGGAGGGATGGGATTTCAGGGAAGCCTGGAGGGATTTGCATGAACTGATGCTGAGTGAGATAAGCAGAACCAGAAAAACACTGTACACCCTAACAGCAACATGGGACTGATGTTCAACCCTGAAGGACCTGCTCATTCCATCAGTGCAACAATCAGGAAAAATTTTGGGTTGTCTGCAAAGGAGAGTGCCATCTGTATCTAGGTAAGGAGCTGTGGAGTTTGAACAAAGTGCAAGGACTATTCTCTTTAATTTAGAAAAAAACAGATATCTTATTGTCTGATCTTATTACCTCTTAGACTTCTCTTCTCTTCTTTAAGGATTTCATTTCTCTCTCATCACACCCAATTTGGATCAAGGTACAACATGGAAACAAAATAAAGACTGACAGAGTGCTTTCCGTGGGGGGGGGGGGGGAGGGAAGCAAGATTGGGGGGGGGAATTGTAAAACTCAAATAATATCTTTAATAAAAATAAATCAGAAAAAGAAAGAAATAAAAAAGAAAAGAAAACCCTTTAGGCATTACTTATTGGAGTTAGGAGTGAGTACTCAGTGGACCAAACAATAAGAAATGTCAGAAGCTTTCTCTGGATTGTTTGTGTTGGGGCTGTCAGTGACCAGCACCCTAAGCTTGGGGCTGGATCTTGATGCATCTCAAGCAACTCTTTCACAGTCTAAACTAAACCATCAGGAAAAGAAAAGTCAGAGGCTCTCTCTGTATAATCAGTCCCACTCACCCCCCACACCTGAAACTTGGGGAAAGGTGTGAACACCTGGGTTTTTTCCTGTATTTGTACGGGAGAAAATCAGGCACTTCCTCATTTCTGCTTCCCTCTAGACAGATCTTGCTGGAAGGTGTTCCCCTTTGTTCTTTTATGGGTTCTAAAGTCTGTGGATCTAAAGTCTGTGAAGAGATTTGATTCACTTTAGTTCTGAGGGAAGGTCAGGAGAGCTTACAACAGTGCCTGGCTTCTCTCTACCAAGTTGTCTCAATTGCGAACTTTTTAATGCCCTTTTGCCTGGTCAATTTTTGTGTAAGTATTGTGATTCACAGCAAAAAACAAACAAACAAACAAAAAAACTTATGTTCCTTGGTATTCCCTATCAGTTTTCTCCAGAGGTATATTATATCTAACTTTTCTAAAATTCTTTTCACCTCTTTAGGTTCTTTATATTCATTTTGTGATCAAATTGATCTAATTCTAAGAGGAGATTGAGTTCTCCCTTTAGTATAGTTTTGCTCTTTGTCTCACCATAACTCATTTAATGTCTCTAGATTTTGGTTTCTATATCACTAAATGTATATATGCTTAGAATTGATATTCTTTCATTGTCTATGGTACCTTTTACCAAGATGTAGTTTTCTTTTTTATTTCTTAAGTAGATCTGTTCAGGATTTCTACCTTTGCTTTTTTTTGCTTCAACTGAAGCATGATATACTTTGTTCCTGTCTTTACTTTTACTCTTTGTATCTCTCTGCTTCAGACATTTTTCTTGTAAACAAGTTATTGGGGGATTGTGACTTTTCATCCACTCAGCTCTCCATTTCCATTTTATGGAAAAATTATTTCCATTCCCATTCCCAGTTATTGTTACTAACTATATCGCTCTCCATCATATGTTTCTCCCATTTGTACTTTTCCCTCTCTCCCTTCACCCTATCTCTCCTCACTAGTGTTCTACTTCTAACATTATCTTCCTCAATCTGCTCTCCCTTTGATTAGTCTCCACTCCTTTTTATATTTCCCTTTTCCCTCTTACTTCTACTTTCCTGCCTGATCTCCCTTTTCATCAGCCCATCTTTCCTTTTTATTTCCTTTTTCTTTCATTTATCTTGTCCTAATTCCCTGTAGAATAAGAAAAATTTCTAAGACAAATTTAATGTATATATTTACATCTTTGAGATAAGTCCAATGAGAGAAAGATGCAAGCAATTCTCCCCTTGTCCTTTCTTTCACTCTATTTAATAGATGCTTTGTGCCTTTTCATGTGATATCCTTTCTGCTTCCCTTTTCTCTCTTTTCCCAGTACAATCACTCTTTCCTATCTCAATTTTATATCATCACATAAAATCAGCATATCCTCTAAGTATACTTGATCTAATATAGTGTTCACAAGTTACAAATATCATTTTTGTGTGTAATGACATTAAAAAAGTTTAGTCTTATTGAATAACATTTTTTCTTTGATGTTTATATTTTAATAATCTCTTGAGTCTTGAATTTGAAGACTGAATTTTCTGTTCAGCTCTGGTTTTTTCATCCAGAAACGTTAGAAGTTCCCTATTTCTCTGAATGTTCATCTTTTCCCCTGAAACTGTATGCTGAATTTTGCAGGGAAGTTGATTCTTAGGTTTAATCCAAGTCCTTTTTCCTCCTCAATATAATATTCCAGGCCCTCTGATTCTTTAATATTGAATTCAGCTGCCAAGTCCTGTATAATTTTAACTATGTCTCTTGATATTTGAATTTTCTTTTTGGTTGCTCACAGTATTTCCTCCTTGACTGGATAATTCTGGAATTTGGCTGCAATATTCCTAGGCATTTTCATTTTGGGACCCCTTTCAGGAGGTGATTGTTAGATTCTTTCAAATACTATTTTACCCTTGGGTTCTAGGATACTGGGTCAGTTTTCCTTTATGGGTGGCTGGCTGGATCATGACTTTTAGGTAGCCCAATACTTCTTAAATGACCTCTTCTAGATCTATTTTCCAAGTAACCAAATTATTTTTCTAATGAGGTATTTCACATTTTCTTCTACCTTTTTCTCTTTATTTTGTTTGACTCATTCTTGAGAGTCATAGCATCATTAACTTTCACTTGACCAATTCCAATTTTTAAATTATTTTCTTCAGTTAGTTTTTGTAATTCCTCTTTTCATTTGACTAAATTTATTTTTAAAGATTTGTTTTCTTTTTTCATTTTCCCAATTGTATTTTTTTTTTATTTTGCAAGGCAAATGGAGTTAGGTGACTTGCCCAACACCATACAGCTAGGTGATTATTAAGTGTCTGAGGTCACATTTGAACTCAGGTACTCCTGACTCCAGGGCTGGTGCTCTATCCACTGTGCCACCTAGCCACTCCTCCGAATTTTATTTTTGAAGGAATTATTTACTGCATTTAATTTTT